>NW_017309268.1:40985-55813 GCF_000935625.1 Nanorana parkeri | reverse complement strand
CCTTCCAGTCCTTAGATGTGGTGACTACACCCCCATACCTTCCAGTCCTTAGATGAGGTGACTACACCCCCATACCTTCCAGTCCTTAGATGAGGTGACTACACCCCCATACCTTCCAGTCCTTAGATGAGGTAAATAACACCCCCATACCTTCCAGTCCTTAGATGAGGTGACTACACCCCCATACCTTCCAGTCCTTAGATGTTGTGACTACACCCAGGGCTGGATTTCCCACAAGGCCAACCAAGGCCTGGCCTCAGAGCAGCAGGGAGTAAAGGGGCAGCAGGGGTGTGGAATTTCCATCTCCCGACACCCAGACATGAAGTTACCGGTGGCGGGCGGGTAGTTGTTTTCTACATGTAGCCCGGCTTTGGGCAAGCAGAGCTAAATGTACCGCGGGGAAGCCACAGCTTGTTTTGTACAAGTGATCTCGGCGATGTTGCCGAGATCACTTGTATGCAAACTGCATACAGGGGGGCGCATTGAGGAACCTGGCCTTGGGGCAGCAGAGAGAGTAAATCTGGCCCTGACTACACCCCCCATACCTTTCAGTCCTTAGATGTGGTGACACAAAGGGGTGGAATGCTTGTGATGACATCATTTACCCTATATGGCCACATGGCAATATTAGGTAAATGTAATTTCCCTGTACAGTCAGTGGCGTAACCAGAGTTATGGGCGCCCGGGGCACAAATTTTTTTTCCGCCCCCCCGCCCCATATTATATAAACATCCACTAGAACTGTACCCCCCACCCCCACACATCGGTCCCTGGTTCGGAGCCTATCAGTTACTATCTGCAAGGATGTTGCATGCGTGGGTTTCCTCCGGGTACTTTGGTTTCCTCCCACGCTCCACAGACATGCTGGTAGGTCAATTGGCTCCTGTCTAAATTGCCCCTCCTATGTGAGATAGGGACCTTAGATTGTAAGCTCCTTGTGGGCGGGGACTGAGGTGAATGTGCAGTATGTAAATTGTTGACACTATGTAAATACCAATAATAATAATAATATGTAAATGGATACATTAAGGGAAGGTCACCAGGAATCAGTCTCTTTCTTCCTTTATAGTTCAGCAAGACAGCAAATGCCCCGCACAGCCCACACCCCCATTGTCTGTGCCCTAACAATGACAACCATTCAGATCAATTCACAATCTAGCAAAAAAAGGGGTAGTAGGTACACATGGGGCAAGCTATCACTGTCTCGTATATGTCAATATACCAGTGGCGTAACAATCGCCATAGCGACCCAGGCGGCTGCAGTGGGGCCCAGGGTGACAGGGGGGCCCGGCCAGATGCCGAGCAGACCGCCTGGGTCGCTATGGCATCCTCTGCTGGTGGCTTTCACTGGTGGTTCTGAAGAAGAATGCGCTGCTGTTCAGATCACTGACCGTAATCTGTGCAGCAGCGCGTTCGTCTCCAGAGCCGCTGCGGAGTCAATGAGAGCCAGCAGCGGCGGTGGAAGAGGCCGGACCCGGAAGTGGAGGAGGCGGGGCCCGTGGTAGACAACAGGGGACGAGGCGGGGCCCCGGTGACGGAGAAGGAGGCGGGCCCGGCGATGTAGGAGGAGGCGGGGCCCATCAGTGAGCGTGGAGGAAGAGGAGGCGGACAGGTAAGGAGTGCAACCAGCCCACTTGAGGGAGACCCTGCAGAGCTCACTATAGAGAGTCTATGGTGGGCTTTGCAGGGTCACTCTCAGGTGGGCTGTGTGGGATCTCAAGTGGGCTCTGCAAGGGGCATACCTAGAAATCACAGGGCCCCATACAACATTTTGCTATGGGGCCCTGTGATTTCTAGTTACGCCCCTGCAATATACCATTACCTCATATCAAGGCTGGCCTGGGAGTAGTGCTGGTTCATATTCCTTCTACTCCCCTTTTATCTCAGTTTCAGGTACTTAAGCTGCTTCCATTAAACAATACATAAAATGATGTATTAGTGATGACAGATCGGCATTATTGTGTCTTTTATATCTTCTCCGGAGTCTTTGTGATACATTCTGGCTCCACGTATGAAATGCATCTGGTGCTCATTAGGGAAATATTTGCATGTGGATACAATGTTTCTGTATACAGATGATAAGGGATGATAACGGATGATATGGGATGATATCAGATGATACGGGATGATATGAGCTGATATGGGATGATATTGGATGATATGGGATGATACGGGATGATACGGGATGATATGAGATGATATGGGATGATATTGGATGACATGGGATGATATTGGATGATATGGGATGATAAGTGATGATATGGGATGATATGGGATGATACGGGATGATACGGGATGATATTGGATGATATCGGATGATACGGGATGATACGGGATGATATTGGATGATAGTGGATGATACGGGATGATATTGGATGATACGGGATGATATGGGATGATATCGGATGATATGAGATGATATTGGATTATAACGGATGATAACGGATGATATGGAATGATATCGGATGATATGGGATGATACGGGATGATATGGGATGATAGTGGATGATATCGGATGATATGGAATGATAGCGGATGATTGCGGATGATAGCGGATGATATGGGATGATATGGGATGATAGCGGATGATATGGGATGATATCGGATGATATGGGATGATACGGTATGATAAGGGATAATATCAGATAATATCGGATAATATGGGATGATACGGGATGATACGGGATGATATGGGATGATATTGGATGATATCGGATGATACGGGATGATATGGGATGATACGGGATGATAGCGGATGATATGGGATGATATTGGATGATACGGGATGATATGGGATGATATTGGATGATATGGGCTGATATCGGATGATATGGGATGATATCAGATGATACGGGATGATATGGGATGATAATGGATGATAACGGATGATACGGGATGATATTGGATGATACGGGATGATATGGGATGATATTGGATGATATGGGATGATAGCGGATGATATGGGATGATATCTGATGATACGGCATGATATGGGATGATATGGGCTGATATCGGATGATATGGGATGATATCGGATGATACAGGATGATATGGGATGATAACGGATGACACGGGATGATATGGGATGATAACGGATGATACGGGATGATATGGGATGATAACGGATGATACGGGATGATATGGGATGATAACGAATGATACGGGATGATATGGGATGATAACGGATGATATGGGATGATAGCGAATGATATGGGATGATACGGGATGAAACGGGATGATATGGGCTGATACGGGATGATAGCGGATGATATGGGATGATATTGGATGATATGGGATGATAGCGGATGATACGGGATGATATGGGATGATAGTGGATGATATGGGATGATAGCGGATGATACGGGATGATAAAGGATGATATGGGATGATAGCGGATGATAGTGGATGAAAGCGGATGATACGGGATGATAGCGGATGATACGGGATGATAGCGGATGATATGGGATGATAACGGATGATACGTGATGATATGGGATGATACGGGATGATATGGGATGATAACGGATGATATGGGATGATAGCGGATGATATCAGATGATACAGGATGATATGGGATGATACTGGATGATATGGGATGATACGGGATGATATGGGATGATACGGGATGATATGCGATGATACGGGATGATATTGGATGATATGGGATGATAGCGGATGATATGGGATGATAGCGGATGATACGGGATGATATGGGAGGATACGGGATGATATGGGATGATAACGAATGATATGGGATGATATGGGATGATAACGAATGATATGGGATGATAGCGGATGATATTGGATGATATTGGATGATATTGGATGATACGGGATGATACGGGATGATACGGGATGACATGGGATGATATGGGATGATATTGGATGATATGGGATGATAGCGGATGATACGGGATGATAAGGGATGATAACGGATGATATGGGATGATAGTGGATGATACGGGATGATATGGGATGATAGCGGATGATATCGGATGATATCGGATGATATCGGATGATAGCGGATGATATGGGATGATATTGGATGATATTGGATGATATGGGATGATAGCGGATGATATGGGATGATAGCGGATGATACGGGATGATAACGGATGATATGGGATGATAGTGGATGATAGCGGATGATACGGGATGATAGCGGATGATATGGGATGATATGGGATGATAGCGGATGATATGGGATGATAGCGGATGATATGGGATGATAGCGGATGATACGGGATGATAGCGGGATGATATGGGATGATAGCGGATGATACGGGATGATATGGGATGATAGCGGATGATACGGGATGATAGCGGATGATATCGGATGATATCGGATGATATTGGATGATATTGCATAATACGGGATGATACGAGATGATATGAGATGATATTGGATGATATGGGATGATATGGGATGATAGTGGATGATACGGGATGATATTGGATGATATTGGATGATACGGGATGATATGGGATGATATGGGATGATAACGGATGATACGGGATGATATTGGATGATATTGGACGATATGGGATGATATGGGATGATATTGGATAATACGGGATGATATGAGATGATACGGGATGATATGGGATGATATGGGATGATAACGGATGATACGGGATGATATTGGATGATATTGGACGATATGGGATGATATGGGATGATATTGGATAATACGGGATGATATGAGATGATACGGGATGATATGGGATGATATGGGATGATAACGGATGATACGGGATGATATTGGATGATATTGGACGATATGGGATGATATGGGATGATATTGGATAATACGGGATGATATGAGATGATACGGGATGATATGGGATGATATGGGATGATAACGGATGATACGGGATGATATTGGATGATATTGGACGATATGGGATGATATGGGATGATATTGGATAATACGGGATGATATGAGATGATACGGGATGATATGGGATGATATGGGATGATAACGGATGATACGGGATGATATTGGATGATATTGGACGATATGGGATGATATGGGATGATATTGGATAATACGGGATGATATGAGATGATACGGGATGATATGGGATGATATGGGATGATAACGGATGATACGGGATGATATTGGATGATATTGGACGATATGGGATGATATGGGATGATATTGGATAATACGGGATGATATGAGATGATACGGGATGATATGGGATGATATGGGATGATAACGGATGATACGGGATGATATTGGATGATATTGGACGATATGGGATGATATGGGATGATATTGGATAATACGGGATGATATGAGATGATACGGGATGATATGGGATGATATGGGATGATAACGGATGATACGGGATGATATTGGATGATATTGGACGATATGGGATGATATGGGATGATATTGGATAATACGGGATGATATGAGATGATACGGGATGATATGGGATGATATGGGATGATAACGGATGATACGGGATGATATTGGATGATATTGGACGATATGGGATGATATGGGATGATATTGGATAATACGGGATGATATGAGATGATACGGGATGATATGGGATGATATGGGATGATAACGGATGATACGGGATGATATTGGATGATATTGGACGATATGGGATGATATGGGATGATATTGGATAATACGGGATGATATGAGATGATACGGGATGATATGGGATGATATGGGATGATAACGGATGATACGGGATGATATTGGATGATATTGGACGATATGGGATGATATGGGATGATATTGGATAATACGGGATGATATGAGATGATACGGGATGATATGGGATGATATGGGATGATAACGGATGATACGGGATGATATTGGATGATATTGGACGATATGGGATGATATGGGATGATATTGGATAATACGGGATGATATGAGATGATACGGGATGATATGGGATGATATGGGATGATAACGGATGATACGGGATGATATTGGATGATATTGGACGATATGGGATGATATGGGATGATATTGGATAATACGGGATGATATGAGATGATACGGGATGATATGGGATGATATGGGATGATAACGGATGATACGGGATGATATTGGATGATATTGGACGATATGGGATGATATGGGATGATATTGGATAATACGGGATGATATGAGATGATACGGGATGATATGGGATGATATTGGATAAAACGGGATGATATGAGATGATATGGGATGATATGGGATGATATTGGATGATAACGGATGATAACGGATGATATGGGATGATATGGGATGATATGGGATGATAACGGATGATACGGGATGATATTGGATGATATGGGATGATATGGGATGATATGGGATGATATGGGATGATATGGGATGATATGGGATGATATGGGATGATAACGGATGATACGGGATGATATTGGATGATATGGGATGATAATGGATGATAACGGATGATATTGGATGATATGGGATGATATGGGATGATAGCGGATGATATGGGATGATAGCGGATGATACGGGATGATGTCGGATGCATTAGGAGGTGTTACAGAGAATACATTTATAGGAGACGTCAGTGTGCGGTGTTCATATCTCTGCGTAAAACATTCCGAGATATAAAAGTCTCAGAGTCCTCGAAATTCCTCACTGCTCTGTTTACATTCACCTCATCCCTCATGTCTGACCCTGGAATGTGGAAGGAGATAAGCTGAGAACACTCGGCGGTGGTAACTGTTTCTTAAAGATATAGAGAGGAACCTGGAAGCCGTTGCTGCTCACTCTGGTAATGCCAGTTGCCTGCCAGTCATTATTATTATTATACAGGATTTATATCGCGCCAACAGTTTGCGCAGCGCTGTACAATATAAGGAAGACATTACAACCACAATACAATACAAGACAAGATGGTAAGGACCCTGAGGGCTTACAATCTAAAAGGGAGGGGCCAGTGATACATGAGGAGGGAGCTGTGTGGGGATGAATGGTTGAGTGGTCAGGTCGAGGTGAGATCGGCTTCCCTGAAGAGATGAGTCTTGAGGGAATGCCTAAAGGCAGTCAGAGTGGGAGATAGACGGACAGGTTGGGGTAAAGAGTTCCAGAGGATGGGAGAGACTCTACAGAAGTCCTGGAGGCGAGTATGGGAGGAATGGACGAGGGAGCTGGAAAGCAGGAGGTCTTGGGAGGAGCGGAGGGGACGGTTAGGGTGATACTTAGAGACGAGGTTGGAGATATAGTCGGGGGCGGAGTTGTGGACGGCTTTGTAAGTGGTTGTTAATATTCTGAATTTTATCCTTTGGCTTTAATAGTTTGAGTCACTAACCCAGAACAAGTCTGTGGATAGCGACTTCTGACTTCAAGTGAACCTGTGCCCACTAAAGTATTTACATCATCTAAATGAGCAGTATAAGGACTTTGATACGCCACCATCACCTATGTTCTCCGCCTTCAAGAGACCCCAAAAAACGCCAACACTGCTATGACAGTGACTGACCACAAACAATGCGTCCGGGTGGATGGGCGGGAAGTTCTCTTTTCATCTGATGATCTCCGACTAACTCCAGCGAGACCCGCCTCCTCAGACCCCCGCAAAAGCTCCACCTGGGCTTTGAATCTGACCAATTAAGTAAGTGACCTTGTTGACCCATCCCTTAATTAACTCTTTAACCCCTTCGTGACTGACGACGTACGGTGTATGGCACCGGGACTCTGTTTAAACTTGTAAAACCGACTGTCGGTTTTACAACAGAAGTGATTCTGGCGACTTACCTGTCGCCAGATCGCTTCTGTGTCCCGTAGAAGGGGCCGCCCCCCCCCCGCCGGGCTTCCGGGGCTCCGTTGCCCCTCCTACGGGCACGGGACCGGATTCCTTCATGTCGGCGGGGAGCTGGGGAGGAGATCGACAAACTTCCGTTCATCGATCCCCCTCCCGGTTCTATGGGACCGGGAGCGATGCAGATTGCATCACTTCCGGTCCCTGGGCTGTCATTGGTCGGCTCCGGAAGCCTGCGATCTGCACTTCAATAGCTTATTTCCAGTGTAAAGGTGACACTGGGGGTCTTTTGGACCCCCAGCATCACCTTAAAGAGTACCTGTCATGGGGGGGGGGGGGTGGCTTGTAAGCCCCTCCATGTAATAGCAGTCAAAGTAAAGTTAAAAAAAATAAAAGTTTTTTAAAATTACAATTAAATAAAATAAATCTAATAATTATAATAAAAAAATGTAAAAGTCCCCCGCCCCCGTGAGTGCGTGCATCGCCAAGTAAACACACGTCGGGTGCGCCTACTTATGAAAACGACGAACGCGCTACACATGTTGGGTATCGCCGCGCACGCCGGAGTGAGTGCAATAATTCTAGGGCCAGTATTTTGGGGTATCTCTAAATTGATGACCTGTGGGGGGCTTTTAAAGCGTATTCTATGGACTTTTTGGGGTACTGCAGTTTTTCGCCGTTTCACGGACGCACGCAATTTGTAACCTGGGCATGTCGGGTATCTTTTTACTCGTTGTAACCTCATCTTTTATATTTCATTAAAAAAATTGGTATTTTGTTGTGTTTTGGGGCATTTAATTAAATTTTTCACTAAATGTTGGGGTTTAATAAGGAGTTGCGCTAATATCGCGCAACATAAACATTTGCAACTACCACCATTTTATTCTATACGGTCTTGGCATTCAGAAAATATATAATGTTGGGGGGTTTTACGTCATTTTTAGGCCTAAAATGTGCAATATAACATGGGTACAAAAAAATGAAAAAAAGGCCTCAGTCATGAAGGGGTTAATCATTGTTTCCCCATTTCACTTAGTCATGGACGCCCTCCGCCATTTTTTTTTTTTGCTTCGTGCATAACTTTCTATGTAAGTGCAATCTTGGCATCCTGCCAGCCCTCTGATGTAGACACACAGGAAGCGGCTCTAAGCTGGATCTTTCACAATGAAAAACAGCATTACGCTTAAAGGAGAACTATGAGGGGGGAGGGGGAGGGGCTTTTCACTCACCTCATAGTTCTAGCCGATTTGTGACAATGAGACTGTCACAGGTCGGCTCAGTAGATCGGGAGGTGAGGGAACACATACCGGCGTTCGCTCACCTCTCGATCCTGTCACGGCTCTCTGCCGTGACAGGGGGAGGGGCTTGATTCCCCCCTCCCCGCTCCGATCTGCCAGTGCTGACTGGCCGAACGGACGGAGCCAGCTGTCACTCACGCAGCTGGGCGGATCCCGTCGTCTAAAGTCGGGATCCGCTCCGGCTGCGGCGTCTCAGTATACCGCGAGCTGTAGCTCTCTATATACTGAGCCTAGGGTGACGGGAGGACGCTAGTTTGTGTTCCCCCGATGAAAGCCCCGACCTCGTACTTCTCCTTTAAGTGGGAAAACCTTGTCGGCTGCTGAACCCACACACGAGAAATAACGTGGGTTGGGAGGTCCGAAAAAGCTTGTTGAAGATAGAGTACTCATTATCTGTGTGAAAGTAAAGGGCGGAGCATATAAAGGGGGACTGAAGAATGTAAGTTGTTGACATGGTTTGCAAAGACGGCTGTTGCATCTGTGAATAAACTGTAGTTCTCTGTAGTATGATAAACTGCTCTACAGACGCTCTTATGTGTCCACGTCAGTTTCTGCAGCATTATGCAACACTATATTACCAAAAGTATTGGGGCCCCTCCCCCTCCATAAGAGGCGGAGCTGTTATAGCGGCAAAGGGCGGAGCCAACTCAATACTGAACCCTCCGGACTAAGACTGGGGGGCCATTAAAGTTCATGTGCGTGTAACGGCGTCCCAATACTTTTGGTGACATAGTGTGTATGGGTGCACCTGAACCTTCTTCTTCTAGGATAAGTGTGATATCCAATTGAATTCTGTTTACGACAAACCTAAGTCATCCCCAATTACCACTGTGATGGGCAATTCGCCATTGACACCGTGTTCTAAGGACTGATGTGGATTTTTTGGTCTGTTACATGCTCAGTGTACGGACGAGGATATTGTATCGGATCTAATTATAGATAGAATCGCTGCGGAGAAATCTCTTTGCCACAACGTGGCTGGTATCACACTTCCTGTTGCACAAGTTGAAGCGAACTGACAGATAATGCTTTTTTTTTCATCCCTCATTTCCTCCACAAATATAACTTCATTGAAGTCACCAGGCCATTGCCCCGCACGTCTCATGACTTATGGTGAAAGCGTTCGTAGCGGCCTCTGTCGTGAGATCTCTTCATAGAATGAACTCTCTGTTATTATTTCTAACTGCAACTTATAGAAACTTCATATCCTCCTGCCGCCGGACAGACAACCCGAGCTCTGAGCCCGCAATCTTTCTGTGGCATGATGTCAATGTTTCATTCTTCCTCTACATCCATTAGTTGGTTTTAGGGTTTCTGTTCTGTCGGGAAGACTCTTGACTGATGGATTCGTCAATTTTCGTCTAATGCACACATTAGGGTTTCGCGGTAAAAAAAACGCGCGACAAACGCGCGTTTCCGTGGGCTACTTGGCTGTATCCTAATGGAAACGTGAGACCAAAACGCCCCAAAGAAGTACATGTACTTCTTTGGGCGTAGGCCGTTTTGTATCGCGTTCGGACGATAAAAGCCGTACGGGCCGGGTTGCGCAAGCGCACACTGCTCGTTCGGCATTGCGGTCATCGGAAGCCAGCCCGCTCAGGGGGCGTGGCTTGCGATCATCGCAAGTACGATCTGCCTATGCAAGATAGGCAGATCGTACGTTTTTTTAAGTACCTTACAACCATCGCAAGACAGAAGTCTTGCGATGGTTGTAAGGTGTGTGCCCAGCCTTAGGGATACTGGTACCCCCGGATATTACAATCCCTCAAGAAATTGTCCAAACGTTTCTTGAACAAATCTACACTCTTGGCTGAGATCGGCGCCTGTGGCAGTGAGTTCCAGACCCTAACCGGGATGGTGTATTATAAACTAGTGCATCACTCATTTTGAGCTTGCTCACACAGGGCTTGGCGAACAAATTGCCTGGTAGCTAAGTGGCATTCATAATAATAATAATAATAAGAGAGTTTATCAGAAAATCAATGACATTCAAGTATTGCTTCCTTTTGTGTTATAAACCGAACATTGGGTGATTTTTCTTTAGCCATGACCATGTGACCCCCCAAACTCAACTCCTGCCATTCGACCACTCCCAATTTTACAGCAGACCACTCCCATCCCTTATGCCGTCCCTTATAGAGGTTTGACATTAGTAACTGAGCCATGAGTTGAAAGGTTGGATGGTATGCTGTGTTGGGCGTACTCTGCGGCCTGTCGCGTGCGTTTCTTCTTGAAGACGCGGCACCGGCTGAGAGATGACTTATTTTTCTTGGCTCCGTGGACGTTGCTTTTGCTGATGATGTTCTTCCCGGGTTGCCAGGAGAACCTGCTGTTGTGTTGGAGCAATTTGCTGATAGAAGCACATTTTTCCAATAGCACGGCTTGCACTCTTGACATCGGGAAGCTGAAGAGCAACCCAAGCGTGACGGTACTTTCGATTGGGGAAGTAAGTAGCAATGCTGCCAGGAGAGATACAAGGAAGACAAAGATCGGTGACCGGAGAGGAAATATTGTTATAGAAGAGCTGGAAATAAACTCTGACCCCCGGACCCGTTCGTAAACACTGGTGCAAAAGTCTACTGGACACAGAGACAATCTTCTGGAGGCCGAAACAATGTTACTAGCATCTAATAATCCAAATCGGGAGACCCGTGTCCTGCCGGTGTACCTGATGTGACACGTAGCCTTGATTCCTTGTACTCATGAGCTCCAACCAACCTTGTCTGAAAGAAGATGTCAGTCAATGCGCTGAAGGGTTTCCATGCTTCTGGCAACACAACATGCACCCCCCCCCCAACTACCCAGAAAGTGAGCTACCCATACACTGTATATAGCCATAAAACTGCCCCAGATACACCTGGAATGCACTCTGTCACTTAGGTGGTGTTAAGGGTTTACTCTAGGAGGTCTTCTTATGGTTCGGGGATCAGGGTGCATTCGATCCAAAATTGGAAGGAAATCGCAAGTCAACGGAGGGGTCCATTGACTTGCCATTAGGGATGTCCCGATACCACTTTTTTAAGACCAAGTACAAGTAATGTCCCTCATGTACTCACCGATACCAATTGCCGATACTTTTTCTTAAAGGGACAGGTGACATTTTTTCTAAAACAACACAGACTGATGTTTTTAGGGCAGTTTCTCGCCAGGGCTAAATACAGATTTCCCCAAAGCAGAAGACATGACCCTAAAGCAGAACACATGACCCCAAAGCAGAACGCTTGTCACTAAGGCAGAATAGTATTCTGCTTTGGGGACATGTACTGCCCATGTATGCGTGTCGATCTCACCCGGGCGACATGTGGACATCTGCAGTGGCTCTGCATGCGGGCGATCCACCTCACCAGCGGTGCTGGGACCTGGCCTCCCCCCTGTTTGGACCAGCGATGCCGTGCCCCGGCCTCTTCCACCGGCAGACCGTCTCCGACGGCCGTCAGGCCGAACATCTCCACTACTAGGCCCCTGACCTCCATCCTTCTCCCAATCCAGTTTTTCCCTGTCATTGGATGGCAGGACCCCCCCCAGCTTCTAGCCCTGGGGCGGCTGCTCCGGCTGCACCACAGGTAGTTCCGCCCCTGGGGCTGTCCATGGCCCCCGGGGGGGCTTCTAGCCCCTGGGGCTGTCCACAGGGAAAGAGGAGGAGGAGATAAAGAACCGGACAGGCACTGCCATGAACAGCTATCTGCAGGTCCCCAGCAGGCTGCCGAGGTCCCCACAAGCGCAGGAACTCAGCAGCATCAGCGATTTAAAAATGTAAAGGGCCCGGTATCGGCCTTAAGAATCGGCGCATTTTCACGAGCACAAATACTTGTGAAATTCCTGGTATTGGCCCCAATACCGATACTAGTATCAGTATTGGGACATCCCTACTTGCAATTGTACCTTCTGATTTCCTTGCCATCCCCTGACCACACCATCTGCTCTGTCAGCCCCTGCTATTGGCTCCTGGTTAGGGAAGCTTCCTGTTCGCCTTGGCAACCAGTGGGTGGTCCTGGGTTTCCCTGGGTATTTAGTCCAGTCAGTTGCTGAGTTATTCTACCTCTATGGTGTGATCGCTCAGCTCCCTGTGTGTGAACCTGTTGCTTCCTGAACCCCCGACCCTTCGGCCTGCCTCCTCGCTTCTGAACCTAGCTGCCTGCCCCGACCCGGACTTGGACCAGACTACGCTTTTGGATTTCCCTCTGTACCTCGTTTTTGGACTTTTTGTCCCTGTCAAGTGGTTCCCAGCCGTACAACCCTGACAGCATTCTGTCAAAAAAACATATCACAACCTCACAGAATGCAACGTAATGGATCCGGTTGGACTCGACATTCATTAAATACTATTGGGACTGAAATGAACTTGTTTTTATTTGGTGCCAATAGTTGCAATGGCCAAAAATATTGCACCAAATTTTTTATAATGTCCTTGTACTTTGTCTTAAAAAATGGTATCGGGAATTCCCTAATTGCAAGTCAATGGACCCTTCCGTTGACTTGCGATTTCCTTCCAATTTTGGAGTGAATGCACCTTGACCCCCGAACCAGAAGAAGACCTCCTAGAGTAAACCCTTAACACCACCTAATTTTGGTGCATTGAAATGAATGATACCGTGTACTATATTCTGATAGTGTAATTCAGGGTCTCCGAGGTCGCAGCTGTGACCTAGCAGTTCTTTTGGGGGCCTCATAAGTTTTCCGGCATCTTTTTTAAGGGCTTTCCCGTTTCCAGGTGGGGAAGTGGCTGAGCAGTCGAGATGTCACAAAAGGAACTCTTCAATGTCAACACTACTACTGCACGACTTCCTGTGATTCTGGTAGCAGACCAAAGTAAATGACAGGGGTAGTGGGGGTGATGTTTTAATTACTGGTGGGGGATGGGGAGACGGTAAATCAGGCCAGGCTATAACCTTTGCTTATGCCTATGCCCCGTCCAATCCTCTCTGCTTCTACCCAAAACCAAAGTATAGACTCTTCCCTGAGCTACAGTGTAAAGAGGAGAGTTTTGGTCAACATGAAGCTGCATATGACTTGCTTTGGCAGCAATGGCAGAGTATCTACCTATCTACTCCACAACTAGAGATGGGCTGCACGTTCGAGTCCAACCTATGTTCGACTCGAACATAGCATGTTCTAACGTTCGGCGAACGACGAACATTATGGGATGTCCGCGGTCTGTTCGACCGCGGGACATCCCACAATGCACTGCGCCGTCCGAAACGGTAATTGGCTACAGTCTTGCACCTGACCGCAGGTCAGGTGCAAGACTGTGCCAATCAGGGCTCAGTACAAATATAGAGCCATGATTGGGCAAAGTCACGATGACTCTGCCCAATCATGTCTCACAGCTAAGTCCCTGCAGCACACTATATAAGGCTGCTGACACCGCGGCCCTGTGTAGTGTGTTGTAGGAGAGAGAGAGAGAGAGAGAGGGTTCTAGTATAGTTAGTTACAGCAGATTGATAGAGAGTTATAGATAGTTATAATAGACTTCTGTATATATTAGAGTTCTATATAAATATCAATAAAATGTATATAAATGTCATTTTTGCTTCTGCAGGTTCTATACATCATACAGATGCGCCACTTTACGGTCAGTGAAAGGGGGCCCCCCAGGCACCATCTACAGGTGAAACTCAAATAATTAGAATATCGTGCAAAAGTAATTGCAGTAAGTGCTGCAAAAGGGGCCCAAACCAAGTACTGAGTACATATGCATGATGGTACTTCACAGAGGTCCGATATTGTTCTATGTACAATCCTTGTTTATTGATTGCATGTAATAATCTACTTTTT
>NW_017309268.1:35481-40772 GCF_000935625.1 Nanorana parkeri | reverse complement strand
TCACTGCTCCTTTAAAAATGGTATTTTTTAAAAGTGTTTTTTTCATTGATACATGTCCCCCAGGGCAGTACCCGGATCCCCATACATGTCCCCCAGGGCAGTACCCGGATCCCCATACACTTTTTATGGCCAATTAATTGCATATAAGGCTTCAAAATAGGGACATTTAATTTTCTGAGTTCTACCCCCATAGACTGGCATTGAGTTCTAAGTTCGAGTTAGAACTTTTTCCATATTCGAAAGTTCGAGTTAGAAACGAACATGGGGGGTGTTCGGCTCATCCCTATTCCTCACCAATGACACCGCCAAACTACTTATACACTCCCTTTTTATCTCTCGTCATGACTATTGCAACTCCCTCCTCATTGGCTTACCTCTACACAGGCTCCTCCCCCCTTCAGTCTATCATGAATGCAGCTGCCAGACTCATCCACCTTACCAACCGCTCAGTGTCTGCAACCTCCCTCTGCCAATCCCTGCACTGGCTTCCATCCCCCCTGCCAATCCCTGCACTGGCTTCCATCCCCCACCCCCCTGCCGATCCCTGCATTGGCTTCCAATAGCCCAAAGCATAAAATTCAAAATAATAACAGTCACCTATAAAGCCACCCAACACTCTGCCCCCGGCTATATCTCCAACCTGGTCTCAAGTATCACCCTAACCGTCCCCTATACTCTTCCCAAGACCTCGTGCTTTCCAGCTCCCTCGTCAACTCCTCCCATGCTCGCCCCCAGGACGTCACTAGAGTCTCTCCCATCCTCTGGAACTCTTTACCCCAACCTGTCCGTCTATCTCGCACTCTAACTGCCTTTAGGCGATCCCTTAAAACTCATCTCTTCAGGGAAGCCGATCCCACCTCAACCTGACCACTCAACCATCACGTTCTCATACAATTCATTCCCCACGTAGCTACTTCCTCATGTATCACTGGCCCCTCCCTTTTAGATTGTAAGCCCTCAGGGGCAGGGCCCTCCTTACCATCTTGTCCTGAATTGTATTGTAATTATAATGTCTTCCTTATATTGTAATGCGCGGCGCACACTGTTGGCGCTCTATAAATACTATGTAATAATAATAATAATAATAATCGTGAGCATCTCCATGCTCTAATATTAATAATTGGTTGCCAACCAATTACCATTGGCGAGATCCATTTGGTTGCACCTAGTAGATGATATTCCCACATACAGGAGAGGACTGGAAATCTTTGACCTGGTGGGCAAAACACGGCCAACTGGGTCTTTCATGATAAGAACAGATTCCTGTGGTCAAAAGAAAATGTAACACACAAAGTGTGTCATTGTGCCCAAGTCAGCCATGGTGAAAGGTAGGTGTTCCTAAAGGACATACTATATTGTTACACAGCTTTTTACATCTTTTAGTATCAGCCCCCCTTTGTTTCCTCAATATCTGGTCACATATCATCTCAGCGCCTCAAATGAATTTGGTGCTGGAAGACTTTTTTCTGCCAGATACTTAGATCACAGGTCCGAATTAGGAGCAGGTATCTATATAATGTCCGGCATGTGGCACTGACTGCCGGTCTTATCAGTGTTTTGAATGGTGAAGTATCTCCACTCAGGGCCACCAGCTCAAAATAGTCTATTAGTACAAATGCCCATGTGCCACCCAGCCCAGTTCTCTCCGGCTGACACGCCTAGGGGTTCTGTAGAAGGGTAACCAGGCCACCAGACATTTCAGTGCAAACACCTTCAGTAGAAGACCTGAGGCCAGACCTGGATTGAAGGATAGCAGGAGCATTTGCTGAAGAACAGAAGAACCTTTGCAGCTTGAGGGACTTGGCTCACAGTATACCCAACTTGGAGTACTGCCTTGTAGGAGTGAGACTCCTCTTCCTGTAATAAGTATTTAGAAAATCCTCATCTTTCCTATTCTGACTCCGATTGTTGTGCTAGTGACTTATCCCTTGCTGAGACCTCATTGCCCGGCCTGTATAAGCAGATTGAATCACTGCAGACAATCATTGTCAGATAGCTGAACTCACCAATACCGTTTCATCCACAAGGGTTGCTTTATTCTGTACATCAGACAACAGGATACAGCAGAATTAATGGTTTCAGTATTATGTGGTCAAAAAATTATGATTTCGTGGCCTACTATGTGGAATACATGTGTCCCTGATACATGTGCCCTGTAGCTGCATCCATGACACAGGAAGTACTGACCAACAAGAAGGGTGGAGCATTACACACAGGAAATGTGTTGTAGATATTAGAGAAGGGGAACATAGAAAACAAGTGAATTACCACAAAGGGTCACTAGATGGCAGCATGTGAACCAAATATAAAACGTCCATAGGAAAATGATTTAGGGAAAACACACTATATAAATTCTCATCTAAATAAAACTTCTATGCCCCATTGGGGCGGCACATTTCCTCTCCCCCATGTTCTGCTACAAAACAACTTCTTGGAAGACAAGCAGCTATTGCCTCTGTGCTCACCGCACCGCAGGCCGAGGATTTGGCACTGCTCAGGATCTTTAATACTTTTTTATTGTAATATTACATAACAAACACTTTTACAACAACAATTACATATTAAGCCAGTATCGATTCAGCATTGGACATCTCCATAGCAAATGTATCAGCCAGCCTGGTTCAGCCCCACATTTTGGACATTTAGAGTTTTCCCTGAGTCCTATCCTATATAGGAATTCAGGGGTCCGATATGTTCTGTGTACAATATAGAGCTGTGATGCAGAAGGTGAAACTAATTGGATTGAGAGCAACGCCTACCTCCAAAGCGAATCATCTAACGGGCCCAGATCTAGTTCCCAACCCACTTTACATTTCATAGGCGATTTATTCAGAACCCCAGGTAATAAGCTTGAGTACGATTTTGAAATCAACCCTCTTGTCGTAGTTGCATTAAAAAGTTGATCTATACCCAAATTTACGCTAATACAAACCTCCCGTATGCCTGGATGTGCCGTGAGCGCATGCCTCCATTGTAAATATTTATAAAAGTGGGCATCAGGTAATGAGTAAATTGCTTGTAATTGTTGGAAAGAACACAACACCCCCATATCATATAATTGGGCCAATAACAGAATCCCCATTTTCTTCCATGTTCCAAAGCCTTCGAGTTTATTTAATATAGTTCCCCATTATCCCATATTGGAGTATATTTAGTAAATTCGGGAATACCCAAAAACATTTCAGTTGATTTCCACATTTTACCAATTAGTTTTATAGTGGGTAGGGCTGAAAACTCCTCCACATATAAGGTTGTCTGAAGAGTCATAATATTTATTCTTATTTATTATTATTATATAGTCTTTATTTTGAAACAGATATTTAATAATATTGTATGCCCCTATCCTCTGCCCTGGCTGGTTCCATCCCGCCAAATGTCTTAACTGTGAGGCCATGATCCATGGATTTGGAAGGGTCAGACCCCCATTTCCTTTAGGGTATCAGCAATAGGTTGGACTCGATGGACTTGTGTCTTTATTCAACCTCAAATACTATGTAACTATGTAACTATACTATGTAACTATGTAACTATACTATGCAACTATGTAACTATACTATGTAACTATGTAACTATACTATGTATTGCAAGTAGGGATGCACCGATACTGATACTGGTATCGGTATCGGTGCCGATACCAAGTATTTGGGTGAGTAATCGTACTCGCCCAAATGCTCCGATACCCAGCACGAGTACTTCCTGTATCAGGAAGCCAGGCTGCGCATCATTACACGCTGCCCGGTTTCCTGATTGGCCAGGAAACGGCTCCATGCTCTCTCGTCACTTGTGATGCGAGAGCATGGAGCCGATTTCCAGGCCAATCAGGAAGCCGGGTAGCGTGTAATGATGCCCTGCCTGGCTTCCCGATTGCTCAGGAAGCTAGCAAATCCGGAAGCCGGACGCCGTGTAATGACGCAGCGCCGGCGTAGCGCCGGCATTCTGATTGGCCGGAAAGGCGGCGTCATGCTCCCTCGTCATCTCATGAATCATAATATTAAGAAACTGACCTTAAATCATTAGTTTGTATTGCTTTAGAAAAAATGTGACCTGTCCATTTAAGAGAAAGTATCGGTAATTGGTATCGGTGAGTACTTGATCAAAAGTATCGGTACTCGTACTCGGTTCTAAAAAAGTGGTATCGGTGCATCCCTACTTGCAAGGTTTCTAGTTCTATCCGTGCTTGTTTCTTCTTCCATTTCAACTCCCTAAACAATGTATTTATCCTCCTGCTGCAAATATTTGAATGTGATTTCCTAAGACTCCGGCGGTAGACGTGTTACACTCTAAAATCATTTTATGTAAACCATGAAAGCAAACTTCAATGTTGTGAGGAACAGCATGGAGGGAAGTAAGATATCTGGGAATTCCGGGCCCCATTGTGAGACATTCTTCTGTAAATTCCACTCAGTATTAGAGTCAGGGGGAGGGCATTCTCTTGTGTTCATTTCCATTCGGCAATAAAACACGTCAGGAGCTTATCAAAACTGAACATATATGAAGTAGACGCGTTTTGTATGAGGAGATGTTTTGCTTCGCAGAGAAGGCTTCCTGTCGGTTATCCCATGACTGACACTGCCAGCTGCCTTGGCAGGATGAACGGACCCTATCTGTGTATTGTTTTCTTTCCTGGTCAACATCTGAGCTTTTATCAAAGCAGACCTAGGCTGAAATATATATGCATGTTAGGTGTGTGCACGCTAAGACATGTGCATGTCTGCTACCTCTCAAAGAGATCCCAATGCTCCCACTGACGGCGGCTTCATCCTCTTTTGTTCCAAGAAGGCCAGCGCTGTCTCTGTTCAGATAAGTTCAAGAGTCACATCTACCTGCTGGGCTGAAATGCTGGCACACAGATGACAAAATCATGATTATTTCTATGACTGAGAAGCAGTATGGGGGGGAGGGGGGGGGACAGTATGCTTCCCAGAGCAAGTCTGTTTCTTTCTTTAAGGTATACTGGCCATCTGTCCATTCTAAGCAGTCTCATTCTCTTTCCTGGAGATTGTCATGCTTTCTCCTGCGCAGTATCATACATTCTCCTTGGAGTTGTCCATTCTGGGCAGTCTCAGACTTCATTGCACAGTCCTAAACTCTCTTGGACGGTGTCAACCTTTCTTGGACAGTCTCAAACTCTCTTGGGCAGTCTCAAACTCTCTTGGACAGTGTTGGACTCTTTTGATCATTCTCAAACTCTCTTGGACAGTGTCGGACTCTCTTGGACAGTCTCAAACTCTCTTGGACAGTGTTGGACTCTTTTGATCATTCTCAAACTCTCTTGGACAGTGTCGGACTCT
>NW_017309268.1:31744-34926 GCF_000935625.1 Nanorana parkeri | reverse complement strand
TTCTTCTTTAAATTTGCTGCAAATATATATATATTTTTTTTTTACTTTAATACTTTTTTATTGTAATATTACATAACAAACACTTTTACAACAACAATTACATATTAAGCCAGTATCGATTCAGCATTGGACATCTCCATAGCAAATGTATCAGCCAGCCTGGTTCAGCCCCACATTTTGGACATTTAGAGTTTTCCCTGAGTCCTATCCTATATAGGAATTCAGGGGTCCGATATGTTCTGTGTACAATATAGAGCTGTGATGCAGAAGGTGAAACTAATTGGATTGAGAGCAACGCCTACCTCCAAAGCGAATCATCTAACGGGCCCAGATCTAGTTCCCAACCCACTTTACATTTCATAGGCGATTTATTCAGAACCCCAGGTAATAAGCTTGAGTACGATTTTGAAATCAACCCTCTTGTCGTAGTTGCATTAAAAAGTTGATCTATACCCAAATTTACGCTAATACAAACCTCCCGTATGCCTGGATGTGCCGTGAGCGCATGCCTCCATTGTAAATATTTATAAAAGTGGGCATCAGGTAATGAGTAAATTGCTTGTAATTGTTGGAAAGAACACAACACCCCCATATCATATAATTGGGCCAATAACAGAATCCCCATTTTCTTCCATGTTCCAAAGCCTTCGAGTTTATTTAATATAGTTCCCCATTATCCCATATTGGAGTATATTTAGTAAATTCGGGAATACCCAAAAACATTTCAGTTGATTTCCACATTTTACCAATTAGTTTTATAGTGGGTAGGGCTGAAAACTCCTCCACATATAAGGTTGTCTGAAGAGTCATAATATTTATTCTTATTTATTATTATTATATAGTCTTTATTTTGAAACAGATATTTAATAATATTGTATGCCCCTATCCTCTGCCCTGGCTGGTTCCATCCCGCCAAATGTCTTAACTGTGAGGCCATGATCCATGGATTTGGAAGGGTCAGACCCCCATTTCCTTTAGGGTATCAGCAATAGGTTGGACTCGATGGACTTGTGTCTTTATTCAACCTCAAATACTATGTAACTATGTAACTATACTATGTAACTATGTAACTATACTATGCAACTATGTAACTATACTATGTAACTATGTAACTATACTATGTATTGCAAGTAGGGATGCACCGATACTGATACTGGTATCGGTATCGGTGCCGATACCAAGTATTTGGGTGAGTAATCGTACTCGCCCAAATGCTCCGATACCCAGCACGAGTACTTCCTGTATCAGGAAGCCAGGCTGCGCATCATTACACGCTGCCCGGTTTCCTGATTGGCCAGGAAACGGCTCCATGCTCTCTCGTCACTTGTGATGCGAGAGCATGGAGCCGATTTCCAGGCCAATCAGGAAGCCGGGTAGCGTGTAATGATGCCCTGCCTGGCTTCCCGATTGCTCAGGAAGCTAGCAAATCCGGAAGCCGGACGCCGTGTAATGACGCAGCGCCGGCGTAGCGCCGGCATTCTGATTGGCCGGAAAGGCGGCGTCATGCTCCCTCGTCATCTCATGAATCATAATATTAAGAAACTGACCTTAAATCATTAGTTTGTATTGCTTTAGAAAAAATGTGACCTGTCCATTTAAGAGAAAGTATCGGTAATTGGTATCGGTGAGTACTTGATCAAAAGTATCGGTACTCGTACTCGGTTCTAAAAAAGTGGTATCGGTGCATCCCTACTTGCAAGGTTTCTAGTTCTATCCGTGCTTGTTTCTTCTTCCATTTCAACTCCCTAAACAATGTATTTATCCTCCTGCTGCAAATATTTGAATGTGATTTCCTAAGACTCCGGCGGTAGACGTGTTACACTCTAAAATCATTTTATGTAAACCATGAAAGCAAACTTCAATGTTGTGAGGAACAGCATGGAGGGAAGTAAGATATCTGGGAATTCCGGGCCCCATTGTGAGACATTCTTCTGTAAATTCCACTCAGTATTAGAGTCAGGGGGAGGGCATTCTCTTGTGTTCATTTCCATTCGGCAATAAAACACGTCAGGAGCTTATCAAAACTGAACATATATGAAGTAGACGCGTTTTGTATGAGGAGATGTTTTGCTTCGCAGAGAAGGCTTCCTGTCGGTTATCCCATGACTGACACTGCCAGCTGCCTTGGCAGGATGAACGGACCCTATCTGTGTATTGTTTTCTTTCCTGGTCAACATCTGAGCTTTTATCAAAGCAGACCTAGGCTGAAATATATATGCATGTTAGGTGTGTGCACGCTAAGACATGTGCATGTCTGCTACCTCTCAAAGAGATCCCAATGCTCCCACTGACGGCGGCTTCATCCTC
Organism: Nanorana parkeri; assembly: GCF_000935625.1. NCBI lineage: Eukaryota > Metazoa > Chordata > Amphibia > Anura > Dicroglossidae > Nanorana > Nanorana parkeri. Next base: position 32,619 of record NW_017309268.1, on the reverse strand, counting down.
TTTTGTTCCAAGAAGGCCAGCGCTGTCTCTGTTCAGATAAGTTCAAGAGTCACATCTACCTGCTGGGCTGAAATGCTGGCACACAGATGACAAAATCATGATTATTTCTATGACTGAGAAGCAGTATGGGGGGGAGGGGGGGGGACAGTATGCTTCCCAGAGCAAGTCTGTTTCTTTCTTTAAGGTATACTGGCCATCTGTCCATTCTAAGCAGTCTCATTCTCTTTCCTGGAGATTGTCATGCTTTCTCCTGCGCAGTATCATACATTCTCCTTGGAGTTGTCCATTCTGGGCAGTCTCAGACTTCATTGCACAGTCCTAAACTCTCTTGGACGGTGTCAACCTTTCTTGGACAGTCTCAAACTCTCTTGGGCAGTCTCAAACTCTCTTGGACAGTGTTGGACTCTTTTGATCATTCTCAAACTCTCTTGGACAGTGTCGGACTCTCTTGGACAGTCTCAAACTCTCTTGGACAGTGTTGGACTCTTTTGATCATTCTCAAACTCTCTTGGACAGTGTCGGACTCTTTTGGACAGTCCTAAACTTTTTTTTATCAGTCTCAAACTGTCTTGGACACTCTTGGACAGTCTCAAACTCTATTGGACAGTCTCAAACACTCTTGATCAGTGCCAACCTCTCTTGGACAGTCTCAAACACTCTTGAACAGCCTCAGCTCTCCAACCAGTCTTCCTCTTTCCAGGGCAAAGGTTGCATATGATATGCTACCTCTTTTCCCTGATGTGTGCTTCTATACACAGCTCAGAACAAAGGAGAGCCATAAATGTTGGCACCGGGATTTGCAGGGTTATATACTATATACAGCGGTGTATTTAGCTTTGCTGCTGCCCTAGGCAAGGCAGCAACGCTGCTCCTGC
>NW_017309268.1:29508-31324 GCF_000935625.1 Nanorana parkeri | reverse complement strand
ACCCCCCCCCCCCCCCCGGACTGACCCACCGATTCATGGACAGCACACACCCCTCTCCCGGGGCTTACAGACTCACCGATGACGACAAAGCAACGCCGCCCACCGTCTGCATACCACCCCCAAGCCGCCGTCCGCGTCCCGATGGCATCCCATCCAGGTCTGTAACCCTTCTGCAATTAGCCCGCGGGCCGGTGCCGCCCTCAGCGAATCTGCCGCTCCAGGCAAACGCCTTGTTTACATATAGTATATATGTATTGATAACTAACTACCGTGTTTCCTCGAAAATAAAACACTGTCTTATTTTTTTTTTAATGTACAACAATCCAAAGTTAACGCAAATCCAAATTAAATGGCAAAGGTAAGAATAGGGTGATCAGGGCAATCAGGGGTGCCGTACCTTTCCAAGAGCAATGTGGTAATCATTGGCTGGCCAGAATGAGCGAAACTCGCTGTCAGGACAGGAGGCGGGGCTATAGAGGAGGCGTCGGCTTATGCGGCTCTGCTCCCTCCGCTGCCGCCTCGCTTCCTCTAGCGCTGGCTTCGCTGGCACCGCTGATTCTCTCCCGCGGCTCTTCAAGTTCCCCCTTAGGCCACCACCGGCCCTGGGAATGGTCACAACTAGGTCTTATTTTCGGGGTAGGTGTTATTTTTGGGGAAACAAGGTACATGGAGCACATATCGAAATTATGCCCACCAGTACATTAAAACAGGAAAGCATCAGGAGGTTTGGTTTCCTCTAATTATACTATAGGAAATGCAGTAGCCTGTCCTCTGCTAAGATATATAGACCATGTGACAACTTCTGTGCATGAATGGGTGATCTCACTCCAACAAACTTGGGTTTTCATATGGGCCTTCAGGTCTCGAACTTCCTCCAGGGTCAAAGTCTTTGTTTCCTGTATGAGATCTTTCCTCCTGCACTCTCTTTAATCCCACACCCACTTCCAGCACTTTGTCCTTTCCCTTTTCCTCAGGAACTCTGTGCTTATAACGCCGCGATGCCAAGTTGCCTTCAGATCATTAAGTACAACCAACACGCTGAGATAGGAAATACAAACCCTTTCCACAGCTGAAATATTAAGGCCAGCTCTAAGTTACAGATACGAGTGGAATGCATCACCTTCTGACTTCTTATCTTCTCGGTTGGCGGCCCAGATGTGAGATCTCCCGGCAGAATTCCTGACTTTGATCCGCGCGTCGGTACCATGACTCACTCCCGCCTGCTGCTTTTGCCAAAATATAAAATAATAAAAAAAAAACTCTAAAATGTGGAATATATAAAAACATTTAACGAACCCGTGCAGATCAGACTGAAAATATGATGAGAAACACTTGAGCCGAGATCAGCTTAAACCAGGGGCGCCCACAATTTTTCGTCTGGAGATCTACTTTTCAAATGATGAGCTCAGTGAGATCTACCAACGAAAAAAAACAAAAAAACGGGAGGGGTCGTGGCGGTGCATTGAAGACAGTGCCATCGCCCGCACCCAGAACGCAGGCACATTAGTGCCTGCGTTGCAAATCCGGAAAAATGCTGCGAGCACTATTTTTGCAGATCGTTCCGGGTGCGGGCGGTCGGACTGTGGGCAGGGGGCATGGCTGCGGTGCCATTGACTTCAATACAACCCCACACCCCCTCCCGCCCCTTATCGCAGGGAGTCGGCCGGCTTACATTCCAGTGTGTCCTAGAGGCCCCGGCGTCTTGTCCTCCCGCGGTGCTCGTGTGGCCGACGTTGAACATGGGGAGAGGTGTCCCGCCCCTTTCCTTCTGCAGTGTCTGACACATTCAGTCGGCAGCCGCACCAGCCCCACGGGG
>NW_017309268.1:25445-29387 GCF_000935625.1 Nanorana parkeri | reverse complement strand
ATTATCATGTTATTGTTCTTATTTTATTATTATTATTATATTTGTTCTCATCTGAAGTGTGTTAGTCATACACCTTATTATTAATTATATGAGTTCAGAAGGTCTGGGTGGGTGCATTCACTTTCTCTGGACTCCCCGGGTGTTGACACTTCTGAACACACAATGTCTTCTGTTATTGGTTGGAATGGATGAATTTGCCTTGTTTTTATTATCACTTTCTATGTAACAATGAGAGGGAAGAGGAAATGATGAGTGAGATCTTCCATCACATAAATGTGTATTGGTGAGAGATTGGTCAGGTGATGCTGGGCACATAGACTGGAAAATAGGACGCGCACGTGCTAACGCTGACTGAACTTCAGTACCGTGAGACATAACAGGTGGAAACGATGACAACTTTGTACAATGAAGGACACATATCACGGTTGCACTTTGTAACTCACTGGAAGTGATGAAAGGATCGTGCTTGTTAGTTCTGGATGTTTGGAACTAGTCCCACCAGATTCAGGGAACTCACAAGGCCCATCACCCCTCAGTGCTTCAACCAAATATGTACAGGCGGCTGTTGTGGCCCTTCATTGTCTCCTCCATTCACAGCAAGTTACATGTCTCACCGATGTCTACTGCACCAGATCTATGTGCTTCCCTTCTCCCCTTGTATCTCACCGATGTCTACTGCACCAGATCTATGTGCTTCCCTTCTCCCCTTGTGTCTCACCGATGTCTACTGCACCAGATCTATGTGCTTCCCTTCTCCCCTTGTGTCTCACCGATGTCTACTGCACCAGATCTATGTGCTTCCCTTCTCCCCTTGTATCTCACCGATGTCTACTGCACCAGATCTATGTGCTTCCCTTCTCACCTTGTGTCTCACCGATGCCTACTGTGCCAGATCTATGTGCTTCCCTTCTCCCCTTGTGTCTCACCGATGTCTACTGCGCCAGATCTATGTGCTTCCCTTCTCCCCTTGTATCTCACCGATGTCTACTGCACCAGATCTATGTGCTTCCCTTCTCCCCTTGTGTCTCACCGATGCCTACTGTGCCAGATCTATGTGCTTCCCTTCTCCCCTTGTGTCTCACCGATGACCACTGCGCCAGATCTATGTGCTTCCCTTCTACCCTTGTATCTCACCGATGCCTACTGCACCAGATCTATGTGCTTCCCTTCTCCTCTTGTGTCTCACCGATGCCTACTGTGCCAGATCTATGTGCTTCCCTTCTCCTCTTGTATCTCACCGATGCCCACTGCGCCAGATCTATGTGCTTCCCTTCTACCCTTGTATCTCACCGATGCCTACTGTGCCAGATCTATGTGCTTCCCTTCTCCTCTTGTGTCTCACCGATGCCTACTGCGCCAGATCTATGTGCTTCCCTTCTCCCTTTGTATCTCACCTATGTCTTGAATACGTGAAAACCACCCAGTGCCAATTCTCAGACACTCACTCCCATGCTGCAAACACTCATGCCACAACCCAATGACCAGATTTCACCCCAGTAACCCCCTTATGTCAACCATTGACCAGAGTGGGCCCCCACACAGCTACGAAACTGTTCCTAATTCTGGACTGTCACTCATATTTCTGCATGATAAGTCTTTCTTTGCCCACATGAGCCAACATTTCTATTGTTATTGTGCATACTTCAGTTATCACAATGTATATGTATTATATATACAGTGTATCCTTAGTTAGTAGTAGGTAGTATTGCTAACACTGTGTTTCTTTCACATAATCAGATCATCGTGTTTATAAAGCATCAGATTCGCTGCAAAATAGTAACAGGATGCCATGTTCACCCAGCAGAGGAAACCCCCTTCCCCAATATCTGACACAATCAGTTGTCATTACATTGTAATTACTCCTTCGCTGGGCTACAAAATGTTTCCTGCCTGTGTTATGAAGACGAGGCGAGATTGTTACTTACAGGACAAAATATCCGCCTTCCTCTTTATTATAACGAAGGTCCATATTATTATTATTAAACGGGATTTATATAGCGCCAACAGTATGCACAGCGCTGTACAATATCAGGACGACATTACTGATGGATTTGTCAACTTTCGTCCCTCCGTTAGAACCCCAATAAACACACGGACGGTGCGAGGTGGATTTTAACGGCCACAGCGGCCCCTTTTATTAAACCCAACAACTTTAACAATAACCAAAAGTAATAAACCAAATAATATACACAAATAATACTGTAAGCGATGGTTATCCTGAGAAGGGGTCTTTGGGTGCCCAACAGTCCAAAGAAGGCCTCTCCTACCCCTCCACCCATGTCACCAGCCGCACCACAACCAGCTCGAGGACACTTACTACTTCCAGGTTCCCAAGGGGCCCGGCCCCGCCCCTTACAATTCCGGACACCAACAGGGGGAAGCACCCATACCAGCTGATGGCCCCCCATTTTTGTAATCCACTCCAATTTTTGTAGACCCCCCAAAGACCCCCTAACACGCCAAGCTGCCATGACAAAAGAACCCCACAACCCCCATAACTACAAAATTCAGGGAGGGACAACCTGCTTCCTTCGTCGATTTCCAGAAAGAGGACGTCCCTCAGCCCTTGCTATCCTTCCCATGTGGCTCCTCCCGGACACCTGACTCCCACGTCCAATCAGGTAAGAGCAGGTATTGCTACTTTATTTTTTAACTCTTTCTCCCGGGACTATTCCTCCCCCCCTAGTCATGTAGCCCCTCCCCTCAGTCTCTCCGGTTCTGTCTTTACAATCACAATACAATTCAAGACAAGATGGTAAGGAGGACACTGCCCCCGGGGGCTTACAATCTAAAAATCATCATCATTCTGTACAAACGGTAAATAATTTACTTTGCACCACAACGCACTGACACAAACCCGCTCTGCTTTCCATGTCAGTGCTGTGATAAGAGGATTTTAAATATGAATAATTGAGCCTGTGAAAAAAATTGGATTAAGCTGGGAGTGGCGGCCACAGCTGCTTCTTCTCAATGCCCGGTCATGTGCAGTAATATTGAAGGTTGGAGAGACGTCTATCAGCTTGGCTGGAGTAGGTAACCAGCTGCACTCCTTACCGGAACAATAGTCAATCTGCAGAAGCAGGCGGGTGCTTGTAGCGACCACGGACGGCACCGTGACCAACACAAGTAGCAAAAAATGTCACCAGCACACCAATGAGAAATCCAGCAAAAGTCCATTTAATTACAAATTGCCATTCAGCTACAAGCGCTTTCGGGGCCTCAAGGGTACCCCTTCATCAGGCTCTGAATGACTCTGAGCCTAATGAAGGCCCTTGAGGCCCCGAAAGTGCTTGTAACTGAATAGCAATTTGTCATTAAATGGACTTTTGCTGAATTTCTCATTGGTGTGCTGGTGACATTTTTTGCTACTATCACCGTGGCTGCAAACAGTCTCATCAGTGGCGGAACTACCAGGGTCGCAGAGGTCGCGGCCGCGACCGGGCCCTGGAGTTCCGCCACTTGGAGGGGGCCCAGGACAGGAGGAAGGGGCACCTTGGCGACCGCTGATTACCAGTCCCGGGACCTCTTCATCCTGTCCTGGGCCCTACATGCTTCACGCTGCTCCCCTCACCTTGTTCCGGGCGCAGCGTGAAGCATCATCTAGTCGGTCAGCAGCCAATGAGTGGGAGTGGTGTAATCCCCGCCCCCCTCATCACACAGAACTGCTGCCCAGTGCCGAATAGAGCTGCTGCGGACACGAAGGGGGAGACAGGGAGCTGGAAGTATGAAGGTGACATGGGGTCCGGGAGCGGAAAGCTGGGGACATGAAGGGGGAGATAACTGGGAGCTGGGGACATGAAAGAGGAGATAACGGGGAGCTGGGGACATGAAAGAGGAGATAACGGGGAGTTGGGGACATGGAAGAGGAGAGTGTTTTTTTTTGTTTTTTTCCTTGTCTAAATTTTGTTTAAAAAAAAAAATCTAATGTGTTTCTTCTTGGGG
>NW_017309268.1:23469-25175 GCF_000935625.1 Nanorana parkeri | reverse complement strand
GGGGGGGCCTTCATGGATTCTTGCATTGGGGCCCTGAGGTCACTAGTTACGCCACTGAGTCTCATCCTTATTATAGAATAGTGCGTACAGAATACAGAACACGAGGGAACGTCTAATGGTGGATGGATGGGACAACATGGAAACAGCAACCCAAGAAGTTAGCACTTTCGTTTGCTGCAAGTCACTGATGATTGTCTGTCAGGGGCCCCAACTCTGCCGTCTGCTTTCCAGAGCTAAAAGTAAATGGTACAGCTGGGAAACCATCCCTGGTGGCTCTCGTTCTCTCCACATAAGTTACTAAGAGCCTCCGAATCCTTCCCATCTGCAGCTCTTGGGCCTCGTTTAGACAGGCAGCAGACTCCACCACCCTCTCAGTCATGGTCAGTCTGATAAGATGTTCCCGAAACTCTCCGGACCCATTCACACCATAGCATTGCCTTAAATACATGGTATCCACACGCCATCATACAGCGCACCTAGCATGTGGTACCGTACTACCGTGCGCTGGTTCATTGCATTGTGGTTCATGTGAATGACACCCCAATACACCTCCCGGCAACCATGCATGGCAGCGCAATGAGTGGAACCGCAATACTGTGCGTCGTGGTAAACAAAAGTAGTGCCTATATTCCTGGCCACACACAGTATTGTTGTACCATGACTTGCTGGGAGGTGCATTGGGATGCCATTGAAATTAATGGCAATGCCACCCGCACATCGTACCACAGACTTGGTGCGCGGAGCGATGGCGTGCGCTAAACACGTGGATACCAATCATCTCTCCTGCTTCTAATCTTTACTTTTACTTGTTGTTTTGCACCAGGAGCAGTGCTTGTTGTTCCCTCCTCCTCACCATGAGCGAAGCTCGTTGTTCCCTCCTCCTCATGAAGGTGACATGGGGTCCGGGAGCGGAACTCACCATGAGCGGAGCTCGTTGTTCCCTCCTCCTCACCAGGAGCGGAGCTCGTTGTTCCCCCCTCCTCACCAGGAGCGGAGCTCGTTGTTCCCCCCTCCTCACCATGAGGGGTGCTCGTTTTTCCCTCCTCCTCACCATGAGCGGAGCTCGTTTTTCCCTCCTCCTCACCATGAGCGGAGCTCGTTGTTCCCTCCTCCTCACCAGGAGCGGAGCTCGTTGTTCCCCCCTCCTCACCATGAGGGGTGCTCGTTTTTCCCTCCTCCTCACCATGAGCGGAGCTCGTTTTTCCCTCCTCCTCACCATGAGCGGAGCTCGTTGTTCCCTCCTCCTCACCATGAGCGGAGCTTGTTGTTCCCTCCTCCTCACCATGAGCGGTGCTTGTTGTTCCCTCCTCCTCACCAGGAGCGGAGCTTGTTGTTCCCTCCGCGCGGTGTGTTAGGTTCCAGAGCGCCTCTAGGTGGCGCAGGAGCTGAGACATGCAGCTCCAGTGCTCACCTGCGGGTGTTTCCCAGCTGCCAGTACTTAGCCATCACCTGGTGCTTCCCGGGAGGATATTTAAACCCTCCCCGCAGTCAGGATGATGGCTCAGTATCGTTTCCTGTTTCCTGAAACCTGAGTCCCCAGTTTCAGAGAATCCTGCTTTCCGTCAAGAGTCCTGTTACCAGTCCTGTACCTTGTTTGTGTCCCGAGCCCGGTTACCCATTTGTAGACCTGCTTGTCCTCTTGTTGCCATTACCTGCCTTTCCTCCTGTTGCCATTACCTGCTTGTCCTCTTGTTGCCATTACCTGC
>NW_017309268.1:7198-23239 GCF_000935625.1 Nanorana parkeri | reverse complement strand
GCTCGTTTTTCCCTCCTCCTCACCATGAGCGGAGCTCGTTGTTCCCTCCTCCTCACCATGAGCGGAGCTCGTTGTTCCCTCCTCCTCACCATGAGCGGAGCTCGTTGTTCCCTCCTCCTCACCATGAGCGGAGCTCGTTGTTCCCTCCTCCTCACCATGAGCGGAGCTTGTTGTTCCCTCCTCCTCACCATGAGCGGTGCTTGTTGTTCCCTCCTCCTCACCAGGAGCGGAGCTTGTTGTTCCCTCCGAGCGGTGTGTTAGGATCCAGAGCGCCTCTAGGTGGCGCAGGAGCTGAGACATGCAGCTCCAGTGCTCACCTGCGGGTGTTTCCCAGCTGCCAGTACTTAGCCATCACCTGGTGCTTCCCGGGAGGATATTTAAACCCTCCCCGCAGTCAGGATGATGGCTCAGTATCGTTTCCTGTTTCCTGAAACCTGAGTCCCCAGTTTCAGAGAATCCTGCTTTCCGTCAAGAGTCCTGTTACCAGTCCTGTACCTTGTTTGTGTCCCGAGCCCGGTTACCCATTTGTAGACCTGCTTGTCCTCTTGTTGCCATTACCTGCCTTTCCTCCTGTTGCCATTACCTGCTTGTCCTCTTGTTGCCATTACCTGCCTTTCCTCCTGTTGCCATTACCTGCTTGTCCTCCTGTTGCCTTTACCTGCTAGTAGTCTGGGTGAGGTTACTTATTTATGTTTGTTTTTGGGTGTTGTTTAGTTTGCTGTTGAATAAACTGTATATATAGCATTCTGCCCTGTCCGGTGTGGTCATAAGTGTTTGGTCTGCCTGTGTGGGTACCTGCGCAGGTGTGGGGTCACCTGTGCCGGTATCCTTGACATGGTGCTTGTTGTTCCCTCCTCCTCACCATGGGCGGAGCTTGTTATTTTGCACCAGGAGCGGTGCTGGCTCATCACCCGGCAAAAAATAATCCCTGGATTTAGATTTCCTCGGTGAAGCCAGCATATGAGCCATAAAAAAGCTCATTTATCTGTCTGTGGATAACGTGGAATTGAAGTGAAAAGGAAAAAACAGACAATAGACACCTCAAATATTTCCACCATCATAGAAGTTCTCTCACTTTCTGTGTGGGAAGTCCCGGGGGACGGGAACTCCTCAGTGGTTCTGTTCTACGGCTAAAAGTACATCACAAATGTAGCGAGATGACTAAACCGCGAGTGACATCATGGGAAAGAGTCCCCAATACAGAGCACGGTGATACAAAGTGGTCACCTGGAGCTTCCAGGAACTCCTCGTCCTCATCGTTATATTTCTCAGAGAAAGGAAACAAAGACACGAAAAGTAAAGAAATGTAACTCTGCTGCACACAAATAGATACACAGAGACACACAGAAATACACAGAGACACACAGAGATACATAGAGACACACAGAGAGACACACAGAGATACAGAGAGAAACACAGAGACACACAGAGATACAAAGAGACACACAGAGATACATAGAGACACACAGAGAGACACACAGAGATACAGAGAGACACACAGAGATACACAGAGACACACAGAGATACACAGAGACACACAGAGATACATAGAGACACACAGAGAGACACACAGAGATACAGAGAGAAACACAGAGACACACAGAGATACAAAGAGACACACAGAGATACATAGAGACACACAGAGAGACACACAGAGATACAGAGAGACAAACAGAGATACACAGAGACACACAGAGATACACAGAGACACACAGAGATACACAGAGACACACAGAGACACACAGAGATACACAGAGATATACAGAGACAGACAGAGACACACACAGATACACAGAGATATACAGAGACAGACAGAGACACACACAGATACACAGAGATATACAGAGAGACACAGAGACAGACAGAGACACACAGAGATACATATAGACACACAGAGACACACAGAGATACACAGAGATACACAGAGACACACAGAGATATACAGAGAGACACAGAGACAGACAGAGACACACAGAGATACACAGAGACACACAGAGACACACAGAAATATACAGAGACACACAGAGACAGAGAGAGATACACAGAGACACACAGAGATACACAGAGACACACAGAGATATACAGAGACACACAGAGACACACAGAGACTCACAGAGACACACAGAGACACAGAGATACACAGAGACACAGAGATACACAGAGACACACAGAGATACACAGAGACACAGAGATACACAGAGACACAGAGATACACAGAGACACACAGAGATACACAGAGATACATAGAGATATACAGAGAGACACAGAGACAGACAGAGACACACAGAGATACACAGAGACACACAGAGATACACAGAGACACACAGAGATACACAGAGACACACAGAGACACATAGAGATACACAGAGACACACAGAGATACACGGAGATACATAGAGACACACAGAGACACACAGAGACACACAGAGACACACAGAGACACACGGAGATACACGGAGATACACAGAGACACACGGAGATACACGGAGATACACAGAGACACACAGAGATACACAGAGACACACAGAGACACACAGAGATACACAGAGACACAAAGAGATACACAGAGACACACAGAGACACACAAAGACACACAGAGATACACAGAGACACAAAGAGACACACAGAGATACACAGAGACACACAGAGACACACAGAGACACACAGAGATACACAGAGACACACAGAGACACACAGAGATACACAGAGACACACAGAGACACACAGAGACACACAGAGACACACAGAGATACACAGAGACACACAGAGACACACAGAGATACATAGAGATACACAGAAATACACAGAGACACACAGAGACACACAGAGATACACAGAGACACACAGAGATATACAGAGACACACAGAGATACACAGAGAAACACAGAGATACACAGAGATACACAGAGAAACACAGAGATACACAGAGATACACAGAGAAACACAGAGATACACAGAGACACACAGAGATACACAGAGATACATAGAGATACACAGAGATACATAGAGATACACAGAAATACACAGAAATACACAGAGACACACAGAGATACACAGAGACACACAGAGATATACAGAGACACACAGAGATACACAGAGACACACGGAGATACTTGCTGGATGTTATTGCAGTCTGGCCCTGACACTTGCAGGAGGGTTATTGCTGGCCCTGACACTTGCTGTATGTTATTGCTGGCCCTGACACTTGCTGTATGTTATTGCTGGCCCTGACACTTGCTGGATGTTATTGCTGGCCCTGACACTTGCCGGAGGTTATTGCTGGCCCTGATACTTGCAAGAGTGTTATTGCCGGCCCTGACACTTGCATGAGGGTTATTGCTGGCCCTGACACTTGCTGGATGTTATTGCTGGCCCTGACACTTGCTGGATGTTATTTCTGGCCCTGACACTTGCAGGAGGTTATTGCTGGCCCTGATACTTGCTGGATGTTATTGCTGGCCCTGGCACTTGCAGGAGGTTATAACTGGCCCTGATACTTGCTGGTTGTTATTGCTGGCCCTGACACTTGCAGGAGGTTATTGCTGGCCCTGACACTTTCATGAGCTTATTGCTGGCCCTGACACTTGATGGGGGTTATTGCTGGCCGTGACACTTGCAGGAGGGTTATTGCTGACCGTGACAGCGGCTGCTGGCCCTGACACTTGATGGGCACTTGCAGAAGGGTTATTACTGGCCCTGACACTTGCTGGAGGTTATTGCTGGCCCAGACACTTGCTGGGGATTATTGCTGGCCCTGGCACTTGCTGGGGATTTTTGCTGACCCTGACACTTGCAGGAGGGTTATTGCTAGCCCCGACACTTGCAGGAGGGTTATTGCTGGCCCCGACACTTGATGGATGTTATTGCTGGCCCTGACACTTGCAGGAGGCTTATTGCTGGCCCTGACACTTGCAGGAGGGTTATTGCTGGCCCTGAAACTTGCGGGAGGTTATTGATGTTGTTATTGCTGGCCCTGACACTTGCTGGATGTTATTGCTGGACCTGACACTTTCAGGAGGTTATTGCTGGCCCTGAAACTTTCAGGAGCTTATTGCTGGCCCTGACACTTGATGGGGGTTATTGCTGGCCGTGACACTTGCAGGAGGGTTATTGCTGGCCCTGACACTTGCAGGAGGTTATTGCATGCCCTGACACTTGATGGGGGTTATTGCTGGCCCTGACCCTTGCTGGATGTTATTGCTGGCCTGACCCTTGCAGGAGGGTTATTGCTGGCCCCGACACTTGCTGGATGTTAATGCTGGCCCTGACACTTGCTGGAGGTTATTGCTGGCCCTGACCCTTGCTGGATGTTATTGCTGGCCTGACCCTTGCAGGAGGGTTATTGCTGGCCCCGACACTTGCTGGATGTTAATGCTGGCCCTGACACTTGCTGGAGGTTATTGCTGGCCCTGACCCTTGCTGGATGTTATTGCTGGCCTGACCCTTGCAGGAGGGTTATTGCTGGCCCCGACACTTGCTGGATGTTAATGCTGGCCCTGACACTTGCTGGAGGTTATTGCTGGCCCTGACCCTTGCTGGATGTTATTGCTGGCCTGACCCTTGCAGGAGGGTTATTGCTGGCCCCGACACTTGCTGGATGTTAATGCTGGCCCTGACACTTGCTGGAGGTTATTGCTGGCCCTGACCCTTGCTGGATGTTATTGCTGGCCTGACCCTTGCAGGAGGGTTATTGCTGGCCCCGACACTTGCTGGATGTTAATGCTGGCCCTGACACTTGCTGGAGGTTATTGCTGGCCCTGACCCTTGCTGGATGTTATTGCTGGCCTGACCCTTGCAGGAGGGTTATTGCTGGCCCCGACACTTGCTGGATGTTAATGCTGGCCCTGACACTTGCTGGAGGTTATTGCTGGCCCTGACCCTTGCTGGATGTTATTGCTGGCCTGACCCTTGCAGGAGGGTTATTGCTGGCCCCGACACTTGCTGGATGTTAATGCTGGCCCTGACACTTGCTGGAGGTTATTGCTGGCCCTGACCCTTGCTGGATGTTATTGCTGGCCTGACCCTTGCAGGAGGGTTATTGCTGGCCCCGACACTTGCTGGATGTTAATGCTGGCCCTGACACTTGCTGGAGGTTATTGCTGGCCCTGACCCTTGCTGGATGTTATTGCTGGCCTGACCCTTGCAGGAGGGTTATTGCTGGCCCCGACACTTGCTGGATGTTAATGCTGGCCCTGACACTTGCTGGAGGTTATTGCTGGCCCTGACCCTTGCTGGATGTTATTGCTGGCCTGACCCTTGCAGGAGGGTTATTGCTGGCCCCGACACTTGCTGGATGTTAATGCTGGCCCTGACACTTGCTGGAGGTTATTGCTGGCCCTGACCCTTGCTGGATGTTATTGCTGGCCTGACCCTTGCAGGAGGGTTATTGCTGGCCCCGACACTTGCTGGATGTTAATGCTGGCCCTGACACTTGCTGGAGGTTATTGCTGGCCCTGACCCTTGCTGGATGTTATTGCTGGCCTGACCCTTGCAGGAGGGTTATTGCTGGCCCCGACACTTGCTGGATGTTAATGCTGGCCCTGACACTTGCTGGAGGTTATTGCTGGCCCTGACCCTTGCTGGATGTTATTGCTGGCCTGACCCTTGCAGGAGGGTTATTGCTGGCCCCGACACTTGCTGGATGTTAATGCTGGCCCTGACACTTGCTGGAGGTTATTGCTGGCCCTGACCCTTGCTGGATGTTATTGCTGGCCTGACCCTTGCAGGAGGGTTATTGCTGGCCCCGACACTTGCTGGATGTTAATGCTGGCCCTGACACTTGCTGGAGGTTATTGCTGGCCCTGACCCTTGCTGGATGTTATTGCTGGCCTGACCCTTGCAGGAGGGTTATTGCTGGCCCCGACACTTGCTGGATGTTAATGCTGGCCCTGACACTTGCTGGAGGTTATTGCTGGCCCTGACCCTTGCTGGATGTTATTGCTGGCCTGACCCTTGCAGGAGGGTTATTGCTGGCCCCGACACTTGCTGGATGTTAATGCTGGCCCTGACACTTGCTGGAGGTTATTGCTGGCCCTGACCCTTGCTGGATGTTATTGCTGGCCTGACCCTTGCAGGAGGGTTATTGCTGGCCCCGACACTTGCTGGATGTTAATGCTGGCCCTGACACTTGCTGGAGGTTATTGCTGGCCCTGACCCTTGCTGGATGTTATTGCTGGCCTGACCCTTGCAGGAGGGTTATTGCTGGCCCCGACACTTGCTGGATGTTAATGCTGGCCCTGACACTTGCTGGAGGTTATTGCTGGCCCTGACCCTTGCTGGATGTTATTGCTGGCCTGACCCTTGCAGGAGGGTTATTGCTGGCCCCGACACTTGCTGGATGTTAATGCTGGCCCTGACACTTGCTGGAGGTTATTGCTGGCCCTGACCCTTGCTGGATGTTATTGCTGGCCTGACCCTTGCAGGAGGGTTATTGCTGGCCCCGACACTTGCTGGATGTTAATGCTGGCCCTGACACTTGCTGGAGGTTATTGCTGGCCCTGACCCTTGCTGGATGTTATTGCTGGCCTGACCCTTGCAGGAGGGTTATTGCTGGCCCCGACACTTGCTGGATGTTAATGCTGGCCCTGACACTTGCTGGAGGTTATTGCTGGCCCTGACCCTTGCTGGATGTTATTGCTGGCCTGACCCTTGCAGGAGGGTTATTGCTGGCCCCGACACTTGCTGGATGTTAATGCTGGCCCTGACACTTGCTGGAGGTTATTGCTGGCCCTGACCCTTGCTGGATGTTATTGCTGGCCTGACCCTTGCAGGAGGGTTATTGCTGGCCCCGACACTTGCTGGATGTTAATGCTGGCCCTGACACTTGCTGGAGGTTATTGCTGGCCCTGACCCTTGCTGGATGTTATTGCTGGCCTGACCCTTGCAGGAGGGTTATTGCTGGCCCCGACACTTGCTGGATGTTAATGCTGGCCCTGACACTTGCTGGAGGTTATTGCTGGCCCTGACCCTTGCTGGATGTTATTGCTGGCCTGACCCTTGCAGGAGGGTTATTGCTGGCCCCGACACTTGCTGGATGTTAATGCTGGCCCTGACACTTGCTGGAGGTTATTGCTGGCCCTGACCCTTGCTGGATGTTATTGCTGGCCTGACCCTTGCAGGAGGGTTATTGCTGGCCCCGACACTTGCTGGATGTTAATGCTGGCCCTGACACTTGCTGGAGGTTATTGCTGGCCCTGACCCTTGCTGGATGTTATTGCTGGCCTGACCCTTGCAGGAGGGTTATTGCTGGCCCCGACACTTGCTGGATGTTAATGCTGGCCCTGACACTTGCTGGAGGTTATTGCTGGCCCTGACCCTTGCTGGATGTTATTGCTGGCCTGACCCTTGCAGGAGGGTTATTGCTGGCCCCGACACTTGCTGGATGTTAATGCTGGCCCTGACACTTGCTGGAGGTTATTGCTGGCCCTGACCCTTGCTGGATGTTATTGCTGGCCTGACCCTTGCAGGAGGGTTATTGCTGGCCCCGACACTTGCTGGATGTTAATGCTGGCCCTGACACTTGCTGGAGGTTATTGCTGGCCCTGACCCTTGCTGGATGTTATTGCTGGCCTGACCCTTGCAGGAGGGTTATTGCTGGCCCCGACACTTGCTGGATGTTAATGCTGGCCCTGACACTTGCTGGAGGTTATTGCTGGCCCTGACCCTTGCTGGATGTTATTGCTGGCCTGACCCTTGCAGGAGGGTTATTGCTGGCCCCGACACTTGCTGGATGTTAATGCTGGCCCTGACACTTGCTGGATGTTATTGGTGGCCATGACACTTGCTGGATGTTATTGCTGGCCCTGACACTTGCTGGGTGTTATTGCTGGCCCTGACACTTGCCGGAGGTTATTGCTGGGCCTGACACTTGCAGGAGGGTTATTGTTGGCCCTGACACTTGCTGGATGTTATTGCTGGCCCTGACACTTGCAGGAGGGTTATTGCTGGCCCTGACAATTGCTGGATGTTATTGCTGGCCCTGACACTTGATGGGGTCATTGCTGGCCCTGACACTTGCAGGAGGGTCATTGCTGGCCCTGACACTTGCAGGAGTGTTATTGCTGGCCCCGACACTTGCTGGATGTTATTGCTGGCCCTGATACTTGCTGGATGTTATTGGTGGCCCTGACACTTGCAGGAGGTTATTGCTGGCCCTGACACTTGCAGGAGGTTATTGCTGGCCCTGATACTTGCTGGATGTTATTGCTGGCACTGACACTTGCTGTATGTTATTGCTGGCCCTGACACTTGCTGGAGGTTATTGCTGGCCCTGACACTTGCTGGGGATTATTGCTGGCCCTGACACTTGCAGGAGGGTTATTGCTGGCCCTGACACTTGCTGGATGTTATTGCTGGCCCTGACACTTGCTGGATGTTATTGCTGGCCCTGACACTTGCTGGATGTTATTGCGGGCCCTGACCCTTGCTGGATGTTATTGCTGGCCCTGACACTTGCCGGAGGTTATTGCTGGCCCTGACACTTGCAGGAGGGTTTTTGCTGGCCCTGACACTTGCATGAGGGTTATTTTTGGCCCTGACACTTGCAGGAGGGTTCTTGCTGGCCCCGACACTTGTTGGATGCTATTGCTGGCCCTGACACTTGCTGGAGGTTATTGCTGGCCCTGACACTTGCTGGGGGTTATTGCTGGCCCTGACACTTGCTGGGGGTTATTGCTGGCCCTGACACTTGCTGGGGGTTATTGCTGGCCCTGACACTTGCTGGGGGTTATTGCTGGCCCTGACACTTGCTGGGGGTTATTGCTGGCCCTGACACTTGCTGGGGGTTATTGCTGGCCCTGACACTTGCTGGGGGTTATTGCTGGCCCTGACACTTGCTGGGGGTTATTGCTGGCCCTGACACTTGCTGGGGGTTATTGCTGGCCCTGACGCTTGCTGGGGGTTATTGCTGGCCCTGACACTTGCTGGGGGTTATTGCTGGCCCTGACACTTGCTGGGGGTTATTGCTGGCCCTGACACTTGCTGGGGGTTATTGCTGGCCCTGACACTTGCTGGGGGTTATTGCTGGCCCTGACACTTGCTGGAGGTTATTGCTGGCCCTGACACTTGCTGGGGGTTATTGCTGGCCCTGACACTTGCTGGGGGTTATTGCTGGCCCTGACACTTGCTGGGGGTTATTGCTGGCCCTGACACTTGCTGGGGGTTATTGCTGGCCCTGACACTTGCTGGGGGTTATTGCTGGCCCTGACACTTGCTGGGGGTTATTGCTGGCCCTGACACTTGCTGGGGGTTATTGCTGGCCCTGACACTTGCTGGGGGTTATTGCTGGCCCTGACACTTGCTGGGGGTTATTGCTGGCCCTGACACTTGCTGGGGGTTATTGCTGGCCCTGACACTTGCTGGGGGTTATTGCTGGCCCTGACACTTGCTGGGGGTTATTGCTGGCCCTGACACTTGCAGGAGGGTTATTGCTGGCCCTGACACTTGCTGGGGGTTATTGCTGGCCCTGACACTTGCTGGGGGTTATTGCTGGCCCTGACACTTGCAGGAGGGTTATTGCTGGCCCTGACACTTGCTGGATGTTATTGCTGGCCCTGACACTTGCTGGATGTTATTGCTGGCCCTGACACTTGCTGGATGTTATTGCTGGCCCTGACACTTGCTGGATGTTATTGCTGGCCCTGACACTTGCAGGAGGGTTATTGCTGGCCCTGACACTTGCTGGATGTTATTGCTGGCCCTGACACTTGCTGGATGTTATTGCTGGCCCTGACACTTGCTGGATGTTATTGCTGGCCCTGACACTTGATGGGGGTTATTGCAGGCCCTGATACTTGCTGGATGTTATTGCTGGCCCTGACACTTGATGGGGATTTTTGCTGGCCCTGACACTTGCAGGAGGGTTATTGCTGGCCTTGACACTTGATGGGGATTATTGCTGGCCGTGACACTTGCTGGGGATTATTGCTGGTACTGACACTTGCTGGATGTTATTGTTGGCCCTGAAACTTGATGGGGATTATTGCTGGCCCTGAAACTTGCAGTAGGGTTATTGCTGGCCCTGACGCTTGTTGGGGATTATTGCTGGTACTGACACTTGCAGGAGGGTTATTACTGGCCCTGATACTTGATGGGGGTTATTGCTGGCCGTGACACTTGCAGGAGGGTTATTGCTGGCCCTGACACTTGCTGGGGATTATTGCTGGTACTGACACTTACTGGATGTTATTGCTGGCCCTGACACTTGCTGGAGATTATTGCTGGCCCTGACACTTGCTGGGGATTATTGCTGGCCCTGACACTTGCAGGAGGGTTATTGCTGGCCCCGACACTTGCTGCCTTGACACTTGATGGGGATTATTGCTGGCCGTGACACTGGCTGGGGATTATTGCTGGTACTGACACTTGCTGGATGTTATTGCTGGCCCTGAAACTTGATGGGGATTATTGCTGGCCCTGACACTTGCAGTAGGGTTATTGCTGGCCCTGACGCTTGCTGGGGATTATTGCTGGTACTGACACTTGCAGGAGGGTTATTACTGGCCCTGATACTTGATGGGGTTATTGCTGGCCGTGACACTTGCA
The DNA here is from genome assembly GCF_000935625.1 of Nanorana parkeri. Taxonomy (NCBI): domain Eukaryota; kingdom Metazoa; phylum Chordata; class Amphibia; order Anura; family Dicroglossidae; genus Nanorana; species Nanorana parkeri. Next base: position 12,697 of record NW_017309268.1, on the reverse strand, counting down.
GGAGGGTTATTGCTGGCCCTGACACTTTCTGGGGATTATTGCTGGTACTTACACTTACTGGATGTTATTGCTGGCCCTGACACTTGCTGGGGATTATTGCTGGCCCTGAAACTTGATGGGGATTATTGCTGGCCATGACACTTGCAGGATGGTTATTGCTGGCCCTGACACTTGCTGGGGATTATTGCTGGCCCTGACACTTGCTGGATGTTATTGCTGGCCCTGGCACTTGATGGGGGTTATTGCTGGCACTTGCAGCAGGGTTATTGCTGGCCCTGATGCTTGCTGGGGATTATTGCTGGTACTGACACTTGCAGGAGGGTTATTGCTGGCCCTGACACTTGATGGGGATTATTTCTGGCCCTGACACTTGCAGGAGGGTTATTGCTGGCCCTGACACTTGCTGGGGATTATTGCTGGCCCTGACACTTGCTGGATGTTATTGCTGGCCCTGACACTTGATGGGGGTTATTGCTGGCCCTGACACTTGCTGGAAGGTTATTGCTGGCCTTGACACTTGATGGGGATTATTGCTGGCCGTGACACTGGCTGGGGATTATTGCTGGTACTGACACTTGCTGGATGTTATTGCTGGCCCTGAAACTTGATGGGGATTATTGCTGGCCCTGACACTTGCAGTAGGGTTATTGCTGGCCCTGACGCTTGCTGGGGATTATTGCTGGTACTGACACTTGCAGGAGGGTTATTACTGGCCCTGATACTTGATGGGGTTATTGCTGGCCGTGACACTTGCAGGAGGGTTATTGCTGGCCCTGACACTTTCTGGGGATTATTGCTGGTACTTACACTTACTGGATGTTATTGCTGGCCCTGACACTTGCTGGGGATTATTGCTGGCCCTGAAACTTGATGGGGATTATTGCTGGCCATGACACTTGCAGGATGGTTATTGCTGGCCCTGACACTTGCTGGGGATTATTGCTGGCCCTGACACTTGCTGGATGTTATTGCTGGCCCTGGCACTTGATGGGGGTTATTGCTGGCACTTGCAGCAGGGTTATTGCTGGCCCTGATGCTTGCTGGGGATTATTGCTGGTACTGACACTTGCAGGAGGGTTATTGCTGGCCCTGACACTTGATGGGGATTATTTCTGGCCCTGACACTTGCAGGAGGGTTATTGCTGGCCCTGACACTTGCTGGGGATTATTGCTGGCCCTGACACTTGCTGGATGTTATTGCTGGCCCTGACACTTGATGGGGGTTATTGCTGGCCCTGACACTTGATGGGGGTTATTGCTGGCCCTGACACTTGAATGGGGTTATTGCTGGCCCTGACACTGATTGGAGATGCATAAATATAATTTGAAAACATAGCTTGATTTTGTTCCCCTTGATTTTTTTACACATCATTTTATGCGGTAAAGTTGACTGGGGGGACACTGTCGGGTAGGCTGTACTGGGCCCCTTTCGTTCTATGCACAGCCCTGCAAATAGATAGTGGTAAGACAAAACAAGTCCAAAATAGTGAAAGGTCTGATGGATAAAACATATCAGGAGAGGCTGCAAGACCTTATTATGTAGCATATGGAGGAAAGAAGGGAAAGGATGGACATGACTGAAGGGTGTGGATAAGTTTCAGGAGGGCAGAGTTTTCAGTATGAAGCTGAGATCAAGAACACGGGGACATGACTTCAAACTAGCAGGAGAAAAATTCAAAACTAACCTTAGAAAGTTATATTTTACTGAAAGAGTAGTTGATAGTTGCAACAGACTTCCAGCAGAGGCAGGAAAACAGCCATAGAACATAAATATTTGGGGGAAAAATAGAAAAAATGTTTAAAACTTGTATAAAGAAAAAAAAAGCCGACTCAAGGGAGCGCTTGGACCATGTGGACTATAAGGAGATTGTAGATTATAGTGCAAGAGAGGATGGAAGAACTCTCACCAGCATCAGACACAATCACAATGTCTCAAAAATGATCCCGCAAAGAAGAGATAAAAATGTCAGTTCTTCCAACAGTCACTCCGATCCTTGCTGCTTTGCAGAGATATGGTGAAGTTTCCACATCTGACACATTGGCTGTTTGAGATTCCTGCCCCCCCCCGGCCGCTGTACTTCCACCCGCCAACACTGCTGTGATCCTGCAGAGCTGTAGTGTTGTATGGGCCAGCGGGGTGGGCTCATAGCACATGCCCCATATATCCTAAAAGGCATTGTGACGGACCCCTGTACTCAGGATGAGTATGTCCGCCGCTGTCTTCTTCCTTGCTGAGGAGATATTGGAACCCGCTGATCTGTAGCTCCCAGTTTCCCCAGTCACTAGCCAAGGCTTGAGTGTAGGTGAAACAAACTCTGATTTATTGAGCAACTGCACAAACTTTTATACAGCAAGTGATGAGATCAGAATATAATCCCATCACATCCCCCTCCCCTCCCCAGAAATCCTGTCTTCACAACACCACAGGGCTTCCCCTGCTAGCGAGCTCCAGACAGCCATAGCAGGAGCCTGGCCAGAATGTCATTGTTCTGAGCTCCCTCAGAGAACAATGGAAGATAACGAGGGATGGTGCTGATAGTCTTTCCATAACCAGGTTACTCAGCATAACGCACTCAAACATAACTCAACACCAATACACATTTAACTTATAAACTGATCACCATGTCATCACATAGCTCCCCCACGTTAAAAGATGGCAGACCCGGTGAGACCCTCTACGGGTCCACTTGGGGATGTCCATGCTGTTAGTCACCCTTCCAGTTCTTTTTGGCGGGATAGTCCATCAGCATTGCCATTGGGTTTCCAGAGACGGTATTGAATTTGCAATTGAACGTCTGTAGGGCCAGGCTCCACCGCAACAGCCGTCCATTGGCCCCGGACACCCGGTTCAACCAAACAAGGGGGGGTCTCCAAAATCCTAGGTCCGTAGTCGCTGGGAAGGAGGCTGGCCGCCAGCCCCCTCCAGGAGCCCAGGTCACGGTGGGTTCCATGACATTTCTTCCCCACCAAAGGTAGTCTAATTAGGTCCCAGTCCCCCAAATGGTCTGGACCTGCATTTGTCGGGCCGCATAAGTCCACATATTCCATCCAAAGAACATCTTGCCTCTTCTGCTGGGGAGGAAGGACGACCACCTCCTCTTCCTGTATCCCAGTTTGTTGCTGGGGAGGGAGGACGACCACCTCCTCTCCTGGACTGCTGATCTGCCACTGGGTAGAGAGGTTGACTACCTCTTCTCCCTGGCACTCTGTTGCCAGCTCTTCAGCTGGGATCAGTAGTTCCTCTGCATCAGCATGGTGTTGGGGAGAGGGGCTGCCTGCCTCCCTGGTTCCCTGGAGCTTCAGAGGTGTTGCAGGTGGTGGGCAGAGGTCAACAGCGCTCTGCTCTGATGCCAGATCTTCTGCTGGGTCTAGTAGTTCCACTGCATTGGCCTGCTGTTGGGGAGAGGGGCTGCCTGCCCCAGCTCCCTGGAACTCACTCTGCTGCTGGGGAGAGAGGTTGGCTACCTTTTCTCCTTGGAACTCACTCAGCCGCTGGGGAGAGAAACTGTCTGCCTCCTCTTCCTGGAACCCTGTGGCCAGCCCTTCAGCTGGGAGTGGATGGGACAGCGGTTCCTCGGCATTCAAATCTATAAGGTCCCCCACGTCTGAAGCTGGTGACGAGGAAATGGGGTTGGCCACCCTCTCTCACCGGAGCTTTAGGGGGGCTATGGGTGCGGGGCAGAGGATAGCAGCACTCTGCCCTGTTGCTAGCTCTTCAGCTGGGACTAGTAGTTCCATGACCTCTGTGGTCGCTGGGGCATGCTGTTGAGCAGTGTCGAACAGTCTTTTGTATGCCTGTTCCAGCTCCCATTCCTGTGTGACTAAAAAGTCCAAATCAGTCCGCAATCCGAGCTCACGGGGGAGTTCCAACTCCCTAAAATCATGTATGTCCTCCCATCTCCACTCCTGTGCACTCCCAAATTGTGGATCCTCCTGGAGCGCCTCAAATATAAGTCCCGGGCCGCCGAAGTCATAGCCCTCTGTGGGATCATTGTTCTCCAGCCATGGACACAATTGGGTGACATACCACTGCAGCGCCCGGTACCCATCGTCCAGCATCAGTTCCGTTTGGAGCAGCCAATCCAGCTCCGACAGCCATTCCTCCCGGGGCTGCTCTCCCAGGAAAGGCACACGCAAGTCCCATTGCAGCCAGTATCGTTCCTTGGATGTAGGGAGGACCTTGCCACAATAGTGCTGCTGCAGTTGAAGAGTCTCCCTCCAGATCTCCCGGCACAAAGCGCCTCTCCTTCCCTGCATATGCTGGGCAGAACCAGGATTGTCGAGCTGGGCCAGCGCTTCCATGGCCGTAGGCAACTGTGGCTCTTCTCCTATGTCAGCAGAAAACTTGGTCCCGGTGGTGGTTTGAATGTCTCCTTAGGCAAGGAAGAGCATCCCACCGCTTGCCACCAATGTGACGGACCCCCATACTCAGGATGAGTATGTCCGCCGCTGTCTTCTTCCTCGCTGAGGAGATATCGAAACCCGCTGATCGGTAGCTCCCAGTTTCCCCAGTCGCTGGTCAGGACTCAGTGTAGGTGAAACAAACTCTGATTTATAGAGCAACTGTGCAACCTTTTATACAGCAAGTGATGAAATCAGAATATAATCCCATCACATCCCCCCTCCCCCTCCCAGACCATCGGTCTGCTCAACACCACAGGTGTCCACCTGCTAAATAGCTCCAGACAGCCATAGCAGGAGCCTGCCCAGAATGTCATTGTTCTGAGCTCCCTCAGAGTACAATGGGAGATAACGAGGGATGGTGCTGATAGTCTTTCCAGAACCAGGTCACACAGCATAACGCACTCAAACACAACCCAACACCAATACACATTTAACTTATAAACTGATCACCGTGTCGTCACAGGCATACACTATTTTGCCAAAAGTATTGGGCCCCTCCCCCTCCAAATCATTGGATTCAGGTGTTCCGTGACATTTCCCGGCTACTAAATATTCCGCCGCGGTCGCCTGTTACTGGGATTATAACAAAGTGGAAGCAATTGGGAACAACAGCAACTCAGTCAGGAAGTGGGAGGACACGTCACATGACAGAGCGGGGTCAGCGCATGCTGAAGCGCACAGCGCGCAGAAGTCGCCAACTGTCTGCAGAGTCAATAGCTACAGACCTCCAAACTCCATGTGGCCGTCAGATTGGCACAACAACAGTGCGTAGATAATACTGAACCCTACGGACTAAGACTGGGGGGTCATTAAAGGGCGGAGCCAACCCAATACTGAACCCTACGGACTAAGACTGGGATGCCATTAGAGTTCATGTGCGTGTAAAGGCGTCCCAATGCTTCTGGCAATATAGTGCATTTCAGGGTTAGTAGCATAGCAGGGGCTGTCGGCAGAAAAGTATTCTGTTACTAAACCTGAAATATGTATTTTAGGACATATGGGGCATGTGCTGGCCCATACACCACTACAGCTCTGCAGGGTCACAGCAGTGTTGGCGGGTGAGACTAAAGCGTGCAGTGGTGGGGGGGGGGGGGG
>NW_017309268.1:6608-7092 GCF_000935625.1 Nanorana parkeri | reverse complement strand
GTAGGTGGGCATAGTCGTGGGTGGGGTGTGGGGGGGGGGGGGGGTGCAGGAATCTCAAACAGCCAATGTGTCAGATGTGGAAACTTCACCATATCTCTGCATGGTACAGCGTGCTCTAGCAATTCTGGTGTCGTAGGAGCAATACCCACCAAGGACAATCTGCATGGAGTTTGTATGTTCTTCCTGTTTTTATATATGTGCTTCCACCAGATGCTCTGATTTCCACTTACAATCCGAAAACTTACTGGAGGGTTAATTGCCTTTCTCCCCCGATGGCGTATTGTGTGTGACCGTTGCCTGGACATCAGGATTTTCCTGCGTAGCATTCCAGGCTGAGTGTCAGTGCCATAATTAGAAACGTTGCTCACAGCAGCTCGCTCTGGATAAATGTTTTTGGGAAACTCCAATTATTCTGACCTTGCGTTGATAAGGCTGTGTCAGGTTCCTCATTGACTCGGAAATTCCCCCCCCCCCCCTCCTTTTT
>NW_017309268.1:5218-6376 GCF_000935625.1 Nanorana parkeri | reverse complement strand
TATTCATAATAGAAAGAGAAAGGAGCCAGAACAGTGAGGGAGAAGTAGAGGAGTGGGCTGCAACAGCCGCTGCCATAGAAGAGGAGGGGAGAGCAGCAGAGACCTGCAGACAGCTGTAACCCATTACACGGAACAGTCCAAGAGAGAAGCCAATAAGAATATAGAGGGAGCCTTTCACATGTACTGGAATAGCCCCCATTACACCTAAGGGGGGGGGCAGAACCTAGAGAAGGAGGACCACGTACAGGAAACAGAGTGGAAGTTCTCAGGAAGAGATCACAGCTCAGAAGGGAGAGAAACTCATTGACTTGCTCATCGAATCTCCGGGATCCTCCGCATTACGGATCGGGATCGGACCTCACCATGGGGATCTATTGGGTTGTGCTTGCTGTATTCCATGCCACTGTCCTCGTTCATACAGGTATGCTCTAAACCCAGTGTATGTATGATATGGATGCCACCATTTCTGGGGAAAAAGATGATCTCTTTCCTAATATTAACATTGGCAACAAGTTGCATTGTTACCAGCCAGCCGGATGGCAACTCTAATGTGAGATGGATGGATAGATAGATAGATAGATAGATAGATAGATAGATGAATAGATAGATGAATAGATAGAGAGAGATATTTAACTATGTTGGGCGTTAAGATTTCATAGAACCCTGCACAAGTATCTATAACAATGGAGCTTACACTCTAATGTCCGTCCTACAAGCGTGTCCTCGGTAGTCTCATGTCAGGCTGTGAGAGGAAGCCGAAGCCTGGAGAGAAAAGTCCCTCACACACACACACACGAGAAGACAGCCAACTCCCTGTGGATTAGGTCATTGTAAGAGATGAATTCAGATGTGGCGTGGCCATCGTGTTGTGCCACCTAGAGTCGCCATGCTGCCCGGCACACGAGAGTCCCAATGGAGAAGGAAGATGGGTGGATGGCGGTGTACACGGTCCTCTATAAACTCAGCGTAGAGTACAGAAGGACGATAGAAACATAGAAGAGACCAGGTGGTCCATCGAGTCCATAGAGTATAGATCGATGTTTGTTACAATGTTTCAATTCTTTTACTGTTTGACTGACCCCATACCTCTGCTGGAAGTCTCACCCAACCGGCAACTACTCTTTCTGTAAAAGCTCTTTCTCAGGTTAGTGTTGACCT
>NW_017309268.1:2498-4992 GCF_000935625.1 Nanorana parkeri | reverse complement strand
CCTGCTGGTTTGAGGTCATGTCCCCGTGTTCCTGATCTTAGCTTCATATTGAAAATACCGGCGTCCTGTATCTTATTCACGCCGTTAAGTAATGTTACATATACGTCCTGTCTAGACATCACTCTCTCCAGCATAGTGGCAATCATTAATAATTGCCAGGGTCAGGGACGTTTGCTGCCGGGACGACCCGTTTTTATGGTAAATCCAAATTCAACAACTTTTTTTTTTCTTACCTAATGTTGATTCGGAGCCAGGGCTGGGAAATGATCTACTATGTAAATACAGGCGGTCCTCCCCCCGGGTTACATACTTAGATAGGCGGAGCCAGCTGTCACTCACGCAGCTGGGCGTATGTCGACATCATTGTCGGGATCCGCTCCGGCTGCGGCGTCTCAGTATACCGCGAGCTGTAGCTCCCTATATACTGAGCTTAGGGTGACGGGAGGACGTTAGTTTGTGTCCTCCCGTTACCCTAAGGAGAACTATGGGGGAAAACACTGACCCCGTACTTCTCCTTTTAAGTTGAATTTGTATGTAAGTCGGAACAGATACATTATTTAAGTGTAACTCCAGCCAAAAAAACATTTTTTAGTCATGGAGAGCACAGGGAAGGGTCACGTTTGTTTTGCTGTCTGTTCCCCTTGTTCAGAAGATTATAATATGATTTAAAAAAAATCTTTTATTTAGAATGAAACACCCAAAAAAAGTTTTTCATATTTTTTTATTTTATAATCTTAATTTTTTTTTATTTTTTTGCAAATTTCACCTTTTTTACTTTTTTTTTTAAATGTTTGTCTTTTTAATTTAATTTTTTATTTTTTAAAACTTTTTTTTATTTTAATGCTGGGAGCAATAGCCGGCCTGCTATTGGATATTTCAAATTGCAATAGCCAATAGCAGGCTGGCAATTGCACCCGCCCACTGCCTGCTGTCTATCAGCAGAGTGAACTGTGGACCCCGTTCGTAAGTACGGATTGTCTGTAAGTCGGACGTCCGTAACCGGGACTGCCTGTAGTGTTCGCTGGCTGTTTGGTTCCATGATGTTGTGCAGGGTGTAGAATGCTCAGGTTAGGATGTTGCCGCCATGTGGGATCTGTAGAAGCAATGCAAGGATCCCGGGTGTGGACTGACCCCCTATGGCATCAGACTTTCACCAGGCAGATGTAAATTCATCCATCCCAACTTTCTGGACTGGGAAGGGACCCCTTGTAGCACAAAGTGTGTAGACAAAGCACATGCAACATGCCTCTGCCATGCAACATGCCATGCGACAAATGACCGGGGTGAAAGGTTTCCTCATAATCTCTATCAGCTTTTCAAACACACTTCTTGTTCCCCAAAACACGAGACCCGAAGCAGCCTGACTTGTTACTGATTTTCAGATGATGATTTTTTTGTAAAAAGTCAACTTCCAACGTCTCACATCTCCGACCATCCCTGACCCCGGGCCACTGACCTATACTGTGACAGGAGGATGTGGGGGCGGGAGGACTTTCATATGCCGACTGTGTAACAGAGGCAAGATGGCGGCGCCCAGTGGGGGCAGAACTGGGTCTCCCAAGGTAGAGTCAAGCTGAGTGTTTGATGTCTGTTTGCACGATTGTACAGATTCTGTAATCAAAAGTGTAAACCGCGATGTGATCTTAAACAGACGTAGAGATGTGGAGACACGCCATAGTCCCACCCCCGCACACCTCACCCTCACACCTCCATGACACTCTCCACATCTATATGTCTAGTTACGTTCACATTGCGGTTTGCACTTTTGTCAATGTTAAGCCGGATGAGGGGACTCTGCGCGGCCCTGAAAGCGCTTGTCTTTACATGACATGGTTCTTATTAAATGAACACATGGTGATGCTGAAAGGATTTTTGGTGTGCTGGTGACATTTCTTCAAATGATAGTGGGATAAAATGATCCCCAATTGTCGGTGTCAGTGGGATAAAATGATCCCCAATTGTCGGTGTCAGTGGGATAAAATGATCCCCAATTGTCGGTGTCAGTGGGATAAAATGATCCCCAATTGTCGGTGTCAGTGGGATAAAATGATCCCCAATTGCTGGTCAGCAGCATATTAGCTACACTCAGTCAGAGCCGTAGCTGGCTACTTTTGCACCCGGGGGCAAGAACAGAAAATTGCCCTCCCCCCAACAGATGTGTTATGTCACTCATCGCTGCGCACGCAAGGCGTCATGTGCCCCGCCTCCAGGATGGCGGGACGCATGTGCAGAATACGCTGGCGGCCAAATCCAAAATAGCATAAGAATTTGTTTCGTTTGACGAAACGAATGAAAACATTTTGAGTTTCCGTTCCTTTCGTCCGAAACAAATTTTTAGTCTTTGCACTAATCATATGTGTGTGTGAGTGTGTGTGTGTGTGTGTGTGTGTGCATTAATGTGAGTGTGTGTGTGCATTAAGGTGAGTGTGTGTGTGTGTGTGTGTGCATTAATGTGAGTGTGTGTGTGTGTGTGTGTGTGTGTGTGCGTTAATGT
>NW_017309268.1:0-2030 GCF_000935625.1 Nanorana parkeri | reverse complement strand
GGAGCCGTGCCCCCTCCCCTCCTCCCTGCCGAGCCGCGGCTGTGTTGGCCGCCTGGCGCCCCTGTTGCCAATGGAGCCATGTGCTCGCCATGGCAACAGGGGCGAGGGGGTGCAGGCAGGCCGGCCCTGGCTACGCCCCCTCTCAGCTGCGCCCGAGGCGAGTGCCTCACTCGCCCCCATGGTAGCTACAGCCCAGCACTCAGTTAAGTGTTCTTATTCCTAAAGGGACACCATCATATATTTTACATTGTAAAGCGCTGCACAAACTGTTGGCGCTATATAAATACTATGTAATAATAATGATCATCATCATCATGAGAAATACATGGAGGCCGCCATTTGGAAACTCTCCTCCTTTGACAATGATGGTTCCCCGGCTTTTATTCGGATGCTTTGAGGTCAATGCTGTTTCAGCTGCTACAAGTAACAACAAGCATAGGGATCAGCAGTTCTGACATTCATTTACAGAGCGTGATGAAACATGTCAGGCATCTAGCCGTTTATAGAAGGAGGACTGCAATGGCCGCCCTCATGTTTCACTCATGACGTTGTCACTTTAACATGCTAAAAAACCAAAGGCCGCAACCACCAGTAACCGATCACAGTCCATCCCATAATAATCATCTCAGGTTCTGTAAAGTGAGTTCTAATTGGTTGCTCTGGGTTACATCTGCTGGCTGGTTTCATAGGAAGGGATCCCAGCTGGTGATGATATACACGGAACGCAGCGTGTTGATCTGTTTGTACATAGCCGTGTATGAGGTCATGGGAACAGTGAGCCGCGCACGGAGCTGAACGCTGCTCAGATAATCTCTGCTGCTGACATGTAAATAATACAGAGCCCGGAGATTATAATTGCTCCGCATTCCCTACGTGCTTCGTAACGAGGGAGAGTCTATGCTTCCTGCTGGTCTCACAGTATAGAGCGGCCTTTCTAAAAGAAGGAACCCTTCACACAGGGGGCGTAACTAGAAATCACAGGGCCCCATAGCAAAATTTTGTATGGGGCCCCGTGATTTCTAGTTATACCCCTTGCAGGGCCCACCTGATATCCCACCTGAGGGTGAACCTGCAGAGCCCACCATAGACTTGTAGGCGGGGTTCACTCTCGGGGGGGTTGCGTGTGTGTTCCCTTTTGGGTTGGCTGCGTAACCCCGCGTATGCAACACGACACCAGGCACCCCACGGTCAGGGGCCTCGGCTCTGGCCTCGTGCAAACAACTCCCACACGTGTAGTACTGCGCACACAGGGCCTCTCGGCTTCCACCGCCTCTGCGGTATTCGGCGCTTCCTCTAACGGCACCCTGTGTCGGGCATAGCCCCTTGGCACACCTACCCTCCTCAGGATGGTTACAGCCACGATACAGTCCAACATCACACTCTGGTAGAACCTTCTCAGAGGTTGGAGGGAGAAGAACCAGTCCACACAGATAGTCTTTTCTTGAAAAGGATGAACATGACAATAACGTATACGTTCAGCCACCTCCGAGTGGGGTGACGGCACATCTCTTGTTACTTGCACGGTGATACAGATTAGAGAGAGAAGAACGGCCCAGGTGCAGACCGGAGTCCATGACCTACTCGGGCCAGAGGCCCCCTGGCAAATATCGTCAGTCCTACAGCTTCTCACTATCCTCCGGAATCCCATCCTTGGCAGTCCTAGCTCCGTGGTTTCCCCCCCTCCCGGGGAAACTGGGGAATCTCTATAGCTCCACATAGCCCTAGGCCTGGTCCTGTCCTTCCCATGGACCAGCCTATGTTCTAGAATCAGTCTCCCTCCGGAGACTCTGCATACAGTCTTAGACTTCTGCTCTCCTGTACTGCTTCCTCCCCTCCCCTCTCGGGCGCCCCCTATAAATCAGCTCTCCTGGGACACAGAGTCTCCCCAGGCCAGAGCTGCAACTACCTCCAGGGGCCGGCCCTGGCTGCGTCCCCTCGCAGCTGCACCCGAGGCGAGTGCCTCACTCGCCTCATTCTTCCTACGGCCCTGTTACATTGGGGGTCAGTGGGAAGAATGTCCCTTACATTGG
>NW_017309267.1:82671-83266 GCF_000935625.1 Nanorana parkeri | reverse complement strand
GATAGGGGGGAGGGGACAGAGAGGAGAAGAGAGAGGGGGGGACAGAAAGGAGGAAAAGAAGAGAGAGGTGATACATTAATTTATAAACGTTTCCAGTTACATACGAGTGTATATTGGACTCGGGTTCAGGTGAGTTCCCCTTTAACATACAGAGCGATGTGCGCGGTGCAGAATTCCACCAATCAGAGGTCACCTCTCTGGCCGGATCGGATCACTTTGTATCTTCTCCCATGGAGGTGATGATTGGGGGAGATCGCTGAACACCGTATACAGTTCTCAGATCCTCCTCCACAACCCACACACAGCCCAGGGGGGGGTTCCTGGTTTATGATGGGGAACATTCACACACATACATTGGATGGGGGGGGGGGATGGCACAAAGGATGACATGGTGGGGGGACAAAGGATGACAGCTGAGGGATCAGGATGACAGATGAGGGATCAGGATGACAGCTGAAGGATCAGGATGACAGATGAGGGATCAGGATGACAGATGAGGGATCAGGATGACAGATGAGGGATCAGGATGACAGGTGAGGGATCAGGATGACAGGTGAGGGATCAGGATGACAGATGAGGGATCAGGATGACAGCT
>NW_017309267.1:77025-81052 GCF_000935625.1 Nanorana parkeri | reverse complement strand
ATGAGGGATCAGGATGACAGATGAGGGATCAGGATGACAGCCAGGCAGACAGACATTGTCATGAAGTCAGAGACAGCCAGGCGCTCAGCATTTCCATGCTGTGTCTATGATCGGTCTCACTCACCTGGCTGCATTGTAACCTCCGGAGGTCGTCTCTCTTCTTTCCTCCGGGAGGAGCGGAGGACGAGCAGTGTGTCAGTCCTCCCGCGTCTGCAATTGTACTGTCAGTGAGTTCTCATTCAGTCTGATCCCCTCTGCCCCTCCCCCTCCCACTCTGCCAGCTATGTCACTGCCCAGGACCTCCCTGCGTGTCACCCTCATCCACTTCTTCCCCCCCGTGTCACTTCCCATCCCAGGACTTCAGGTTTAACCTTTGCAGTGCTGGGCAACCTTCTTTATACTACAGGAGATGGTCAGAGACTGCAGACATAGTACAGGAGATGGTCAGAGATGCCGTTACCGACCTCCTGCTGAAAATGGCAGCCGGCCGGCGGACACATGGGTAGGATGGACGGGATGGAGCGGCGCCTTTTGGTCTACGTAACAATCGTCAGGATTCCCGATCTGCTTACCGGCGGTGTGTCTCCATTGTGACAGGTTCTCTTTAAATGTCATTTCTGCATCATCTCCACATCGCCGCTGACAGCAATTTCCTTAATGGATAGAAAACCTGACCACTCCAGGAAGAGTCAATTCCCTAGCCCAGCCCCTCCTGCTCTTCTAGGAGTATCTCATCACTGCCTGTGCAGGCCCATCTCCTCACTTCCCTACATTACCAACCAGAGGAGGAGCGAAAGGGAATACTACAGAGCAGGGGTCCCCCCAGCTGGGGCGCAGCTACAAATCCCATTGCGCGCCTGCCTCTGGGGGTAATACCCACTGGGATTTGTAATTGCACCGCAGCGGGAGCGTCGGCATTTGCCTACCCTTGCTATAGAGCAGGGGCGGGCTAATTCCACCCCTAGAGCTGGGGTGAAACTACAAATCTCATTGTGCATCTGCGGCTGGGATTCATGCCTGGTGCTGCCAGGGTCTTGCAATGCCTCATGGGACTTGTAGTTGCACCAAAGCTGGAGGGACGAGGTTGCCCACCCCGGCTATAGGGTGTTACTTGAGTGACAGCTCCAAGTCCGCTAGGGCTGCTGACACCACATCCAAGATGGCGGCACCCAGCAGCAGTCCTGGGGCTTTTGGATGTCTACACGAGGGAGGTTTTTATCGGTACGTCACATGTATGAAATATATTAAATTGCTGGTGAAATGAACGGTCCGGGGTCCGGATCTCCTCCAAAACCTATTGGCTAAGCAGCAGCTTGTAATACTTCATTGTGGCCTCTAGGGGGCAGCATAACACCCGTTCAACGTGCCTGCAATGGATTTTATGATTTAGATTTCTGTTACTTTGTATAAAGTTTTATTATTATTATTATTATTCAGGATTTATAAAGCGCCAACAGTTTGTGCAGCGCTTTATAAATGTTATTATTATGCAATGACAATGCCCTACAATGGAGAAGACGCACAGCCTCCTATTGCACATACACTATATTGCCAAAAGTATTTGGACGCCTTTACACGCACATGAACGCTAATGGCATCCCAGTCTTAGTCCGTAGGGTTCAGTATTGGGTTGGCTCCGCCCTTTGCCGCTATAACAGCTCCAACTCTTCTGGGGAGGCGTCCACAAGGTTTAGGAGCGTGTCTATGGGAATGTTGGTTGTCCCAATACTTTTGGTAATATAGTGTAGCTTTAATGAGCTGCCATTGGGTGCAGTACAGAGACAGTGAAACTGAATCAGAGAGGAGCACAGGATGATTTTTTTTCCTCCTGTGAAATAGGTAGACGGACATCTCCGGGTTCTGTTCTTATGACTTTTATCATGAATCTTTAAATGGAGCGCAGGTTCACATTCGCTATGGAGGTGGCACATTCCACAGAGCGATGACTCGTCTGGCCAACGCATTTCGCACTCTCCTTCTAGTTTATATTCCTCAGACGTGACAGAGAACTGACGGACACTGAATACCAGCGGCGTCACAAGGAAAGGGGAGTGAGGCCCGCACCCAGGTGACACCATTGGAGGGGTGACAGCAAAATGACTCGCAGTCATTTTGGTGTCACCCCCTTCTGAAAAGTCAAGCACTCGGTCATGGACCAAGAGCCCGACTGTATCAGGAGAGAGGAGGGGACCCGGCGGCATACCTCATCCCACCGGGTGAACGTCCCCTCCTCTCTCCAAGATGGCCGCCGGCAGATATCTATAGGATTGCATGTGCGATGACATCACGGTGGGGTGTCACCCGTTATCTGCTCCTCGGGACGCCCCTGCTGACATATATATAAGGAACACTAACGCACTACCATAAAGGGGCACTCCACTGCCTGGTGAGCGGGCCGGCTCAACCTGTACTCATCATTGTCCGTTTCCTTATGTTCTGTACCAGGGGTGTGCAAACTGCGGCCCTCCAGCTGCGGTGGAACTACAAATCCCATGAGGCATCTGTCTCTGGGAGTCACGGCTGTGGCTGTCGGTCTTGCAATGCCTCATGGGATTTGTAGTTCCACAATAGCTGGAGGGCCGGAGTCTGCCCACCCCTGGCCTATAGAGTAACAACAGTAATAAAAGTCTTACCGTAGGCTGAGCTCTCCCCAAAACTGAGCACGTACTGCCCGGAGCGCCACTTTACCTCCTGCGCGGCAAAAAATGCTCCAATTCAACATTGGTGGAAGACAAACCTTAAGATTCGCTGTGAAACGTGAACACCGATAGGCCTCAGAGCCCCGGTACAACCGCCCCTCCCCCCCACCGCCATCAACGCAATGATCTCGTCTTCTCTGAATAATAGGGAAGTGGATCAACCACCTGACCCTGACTTCCTGTCTGCCGGGACTACAGAGAGCGGTGCAGGCTCTGCCACTGACCAATGATGGGGGTTATTATTGCAGTCAGTGACACCAATGCTGGGGGTTATTATTGCAGAGACTGACACCAATGATGGGGGTTATTATTGCAGTCAGTGACACCAATGCTGGGGGTTATTATTGCAGAGACTGACACCAATGATGGGGGTTATTATTGCAGTCAGTGACACCAATGATGGGAGTTATTATTGCAGTCAGTGACATCAATGATGGGGGTTATTATTGCAGTCAGGGACACCAATGATGGGAGTTATTATTGCAGTCAGGGACACCAATGTTGGGGGTTATTATTGCAGTCAGTGACACCAATGTTGGGGGTTATTATTGAAGTCAGTGGCACCAATGATGGGGGTTATGATTTCAGTCAGTGACCCCCAATGATAGGGGTTATGATTTCAGTCAGTGACCCCAATGATGGGGGTTATTATAGACTGTATATGGAAATACAATAGCCACAGCTGGAGAGTCCGTCATCCGCACTGTGCAGCCCGAAAGCTGAACGAAAAAATATCCACTAGATCAGCGGCAGCAACCTCAGCACCGGAGGACCAACAACCCCAGGCATGCTGGGACTTGTAGTTATACCACAGCTGGAGTGCTGAAGCTGCCTGGCCCTGTACCAGTGCATGCCCGGCCCGAGTCTGACAGCGACCGTATTGCTGCTTCCCCGGTGACTGCAAGAAAATGTGCAAAACTGAACAGCAAATTCCCCTTCATCCATCTGCAAGTAACGAGCTTTGTACCAGAAACACGGTTACAATGTTCCCCTCCCCCGACTAACGATCACACCAAATGGATTCTTCTTATTTATTACATGAAACTGATACTACGTATTTCAACTAGGGGCGCACAGATACTAGTATTGATATCGGTGCCGAGTACTGGTACTAATGCTCCGATGCCGAGTACTGGTACCAATGCTCCGATGCCGAGTACTGGTACCAATGCTCCGATGCCGAGTACTGGTACTAATGATCCGATGCCGAGTACTGGTACTAATGCTCCGATGCCGAGTACTGGTACTAATGCTCCGATGCCGAGTACTGGTACTAATGCTCCGATGCCGAGTACTGGTACTAATGCTCCGATGCCGAGTACTGGTAC
>NW_017309267.1:67672-75942 GCF_000935625.1 Nanorana parkeri | reverse complement strand
GATGTGCGGCTTGGATGCAGCTGCTCAGCCATGGAAACCCATTCCATGAAGCTCTCTACGCACTGTTGTTGTGCCAATCTGAAGGCTGCATGGAGTTTGGAGGTCTGTAGCTATTGGCTCTGCAGACAGTTGGCGACTTCTGCGCACTGTGCGCTTCAGCATGCGCTGACCCCGCTCTGTCATGTGACGTGGCCGACCACTTCCTGGCTGAGTTGCTGTAGTTCCCAGTTGCTTCCACTTTGTTATAATCCCAGTAACAGGTGACCGCGGAATATTTAGCAGCCGGGAAATGTCACGGAACCCATGAATCCAATGATTTGGAGGGGGAGGGGTGTCCCAATACTTTTGGTAATATAGTGTAGCTTTAATGAGCTGCCATTGGGTGCAGTACAGAGACAGTGAAACTGAATCAGAGAGGAGCACAGGATGATTTTTTTTCCTCCTGTGAAATAGGTAGACGGACATCTCCGGGTTCTGTTCTTATGACTTTTATCATGAATCTTTAAATGGAGCGCAGGTTCACATTCGCTATGGAGGTGGCACATTCCACAGAGCGATGACTCGTCTGGCCAACGCATTTCGCACTCTCCTTCTAGTTTATATTCCTCAGACGTGACAGAGAACTGACGGACACTGAATACCAGCGGCGTCACAAGGAAAGGGGAGTGAGGCCCGCACCCAGGTGACACCATTGGAGGGGTGACAGCAAAATGACTCGCAGTCATTTTGGTGTCACCCCCTTCTGAAAAGTCAAGCACTCGGTCATGGACCAAGAGCCCGACTGTATCAGGAGAGAGGAGGGGACCCGGCGGCATACCTCATCCCACCGGGTGAACGTCCCCTCCTCTCTCCAAGATGGCCGCCGGCAGATATCTATAGGATTGCATGTGCGATGACATCACGGTGGGGTGTCACCCGTTATCTGCTCCTCGGGACGCCCCTGCTGACATATATATAAGGAACACTAACGCACTACCATAAAGGGGCACTCCACTGCCTGGTGAGCGGGCCGGCTCAACCTGTACTCATCATTGTCCGTTTCCTTATGTTCTGTACCAGGGGTGTGCAAACTGCGGCCCTCCAGCTGCGGTGGAACTACAAATCCCATGAGGCATCTGTCTCTGGGAGTCACGGCTGTGGCTGTCGGTCTTGCAATGCCTCATGGGATTTGTAGTTCCACAATAGCTGGAGGGCCGGAGTCTGCCCACCCCTGGCCTATAGAGTAACAACAGTAATAAAAGTCTTACCGTAGGCTGAGCTCTCCCCAAAACTGAGCACGTACTGCCCGGAGCGCCACTTTACCTCCTGCGCGGCAAAAAATGCTCCAATTCAACATTGGTGGAAGACAAACCTTAAGATTCGCTGTGAAACGTGAACACCGATAGGCCTCAGAGCCCCGGTACAACCGCCCCTCCCCGCCACCGCCATCAACGCAATGATCTCGTCTTCTCTGAATAATAGGGAAGTGGATCAACCACCTGACCCTGACTTCCTGTCTGCCGGGACTACAGAGAGCGGTGCAGGCTCTGCCACTGACCAATGATGGGGGTTATTATTGCAGTCAGTGACACCAATGCTGGGGGTTATTATTGCAGAGACTGACACCAATGATGGGGGTTATTATTGCAGTCAGTGACACCAATGATGGGAGTTATTATTGCAGTCAGTGACATCAATGATGGGGGTTATTATTGCAGTCAGGGACACCAATGATGGGAGTTATTATTGCAGTCAGGGACACCAATGATGGGAGTTATTATTGCAGTCAGTGACACCAATGATGGGAGTTATTATTGCAGTCAGGGACACCAATGTTGGGGGTTATTATTGCAGTCAGTGACACCAATGTTGGGGGTTATTATTGAAGTCAGTGGCACCAATGATGGGGGTTATGATTTCAGTCACTGACACCAATGATGGGGGTTATGATTTCAGTCAGTGACCCCCAATGATAGGGGTTATGATTTCAGTCAGTGACCCCAATGATGGGGGTTATTATAGACTGTATATGGAAATACAATAGCCACAGCTGGAGAGTCCGTCATCCGCACTGTGCAGCCCGAAAGCTGAACGAAAAAATATCCACTAGATCAGCGGCAGCAACCTCAGCACCGGAGGACCAACAACCCCAGGCATGCTGGGACTTGTAGTTATACCACAGCTGGAGTGCTGAAGCTGCCTGGCCCTGTACCAGTGCATGCCCGGCCCGAGTCTGACAGCGACCGTATTGCTGCTTCCCCGGTGACTGCAAGAAAATGTGCAAAACTGAACAGCAAATTCCCCTTCATCCATCTGCAAGTAACGAGCTTTGTACCAGAAACACGGTTACAATGTTCCCCTCCCCCGACTAACGATCACACCAAATGGATTCTTCTTATTTATTACATGAAACTGATACTACGTATTTCAACTAGGGGCGCACAGATACTAGTATTGATATCGGTGCCGAGTACTGGTACTAATGCTCCGATGCCGAGTACTGGTACCAATGCTCCGATGCCGAGTACTGGTACCAATGCTCCGATGCCGAGTACTGGTACTAATGATCCGATGCCGAGTACTGGTACTAATGCTCCGATGCCGAGTACTGGTACTAATGCTCCGATGCCGAGTACTGGTACTAATGCTCCGATGCCGAGTACTGGTACTAATGCTCCGATGCCGAGTACTGGTACTAATGCTCCGATGCCGAGTACTGGTACTAATGCTCCGATGCCGAGTACTGGTACTAATGCTCCGATGCCGAGTACTGGTACTAATGCTCCGATGCCGAGTACTGGTACTAATGCTCCGATGCCGAGTACTGGTACTAATGCTCCGATGCCGAGTACTGGTACTAATGCTCCGATGCCGAGTACTGGTACTAATGCTCCGATGCCGAGTACTGGTACTAATGATCCGATGCCGAGTACTGGTACTAATGCTCCGATGCCGAGTACTGGTACTAATGATCCGATGCCGAGTACTGGTACTAATGCTCCGATGCCGAGTACTGGTACCAATGCTCCGATGCCGAGTACTGGTACTAATGATCCGATGCCGAGTACTGGTACTAATGCTCCGATGCCGAGTACTGGTACCAATGCTCCGATGCCGAGTACTGGTACCAATGCTCCGATGCCGAGTACTGGTACTAATGTACCGATGCCGAGTACTGGTACTAATGCTCCGATGCCGAGTACTGGTACTAATGCTCCGATGCCGAGTACTGGTACCAATGCTCCGATGCCGAGTACTGGTACTAATGCTCCGATGCCGAGTACTGGTACTAATGATCCGATGCCGAGTACTGGTACTAATGCTCCGATGCCGAGTACTGGTACTAATGCTCCGATGCCGAGTACTGGTACTAATGCTCCGATGCCGAGTACTGGTACTAATGATCCGATGCCGAGTACTGGTACTAATGATCCGATGCCGAGTACTGGTACTAATGCTCCGATGCCGAGTACTGGTACTAATGATCCGATGCCGAGTACTGGTACTAATGCTCCGATGCCGAGTACTGGTACTAATGATCCGATGCCGAGTACTGGTACTAATGATCCGATGCCGAGTACTGGTACTAATGCTCCGATGCCGAGTACTGGTACCAATGCTCCGATGCCGAGTACTGGTACTAATGCTCCGATGCCGAGTACTGGTACCAATGCACCGATGCCGAGTACTGGTACTAATGCTCCGATGCCGAGTACTGGTACTAATGCTCCGATGCCGAGTACTGGTACCAATGCTCCGATGCCGAGTACTGGTACTAATGCTCCGATGCCGAGTACTGGTACTAATGCTCCGATGCCGAGTACTGGTACTAATGCTCCGATGCCGAGTACTGGTACTAATGCTCCGATGCCGAGTACTGGTACTAATGATCCGATGCCGAGTACTGGTACTAATGCTCCGATGCCGAGTACTGGTACTAATGATCCGATGCCGAGTACTGGTACTAATGCTCCGATGCCGAGTACTGGTACCAATGCTCCGATGCCGAGTACTGGTACCAATGCTCCGATGCCGAGTACTGGTACTAATGATCCGATGCCGAGTACTGGTACTAATGCTCCGATGCCGAGTACTGGTACCAATGCTCCGATGCCGAGTACTGGTACCAATGCTCCGATGCCGAGTACTGGTACTAATGCTCCGATGCCGAGTACTGGTACTAATGATCCGATGCCGAGTACTGGTACTAATGATCCGATGCCGAGTACTGGTACTAATGCTCCGATGCCGAGTACTGGTACTAATGCTCCGATGCCGAGTACTGGTACTAATGCTCCGATGCCGAGTACTGGTACTAATGATCCGATGCCGAGTACTGGTACTAATGCTCCGATGCCGAGTACTGGTGCCAATGCCGAGTACTGGTACCAATGCCGAGTACTGGTACCAATGCTCCGATGCCGAGTACTGGTACTAATGCTCCGATGCCGAGTACTGGTACCAATGCTCCGATGCCGAGTACTGGTACTAATGCTCCGATGCCGAGTACTGGTACTAATGCTCCGATGCCGAGTACTGGTACTAATGCTCCGATGCCTAGCCCGATACTTCCGGTGTCAGGAAGCTGGGCAGCGTGTAATGACTTACTGCCCGGCTTCCTGATTGGTCGGGAAGCTGGCCAATAAGGAAGCCAGGCGCGGTGTAATGACGCGGCGCCCGGCTTCCTGATTGGCCGGAAAGCCGGGCTCCATGCTTTCTTGCCACCTAGTGACGAGAAGCATGGGGGCGGCACACGCCGCTTGGCTTCCTTAATGGGACTTCCGGTATCGGCGAGTACCGGAAGGAAAATATCTGCACTCTGTGCTCGATACTGAAATACCTCTAATGTAAAGATCGGATAAAACGGAAAGGAACACAATCTGCATATTGTTTATGTATTTTTGTCTATAGATTCCATGGCAAATATATCATCTCCAGACCAGATTGCTTCCGGACCCAGAGCGCATCCTCATCTATCCCTATGCTATTTCTGGCCTCTGTTCACACCAGCGCCGTCTGTTCCGGACCAGGTCAGAAGAATACTGCATGTCCTATTTCGTCTGGTCCGGAATGCGCTGGAACTGCGGCAGGTTCGCACCATTTTCCGCAGCAGATCTGGTCTGTGAACCTGCCCCCTAACACACAATAAACGCAACGTTTCTATTCATTTCGGGGAGCGATGATGATGATCCGGTAGCCCCGCCTCCTCCTCCTCTTCTCCATCTCTGAAGTCTAAATTGCAATGAAACTCCTCCTGGAAGGCCTCTAAGAACGGCGGGACGACCTCTTCCACGGTGACCGCTCTTCCCAGCTCCGCGCTCAGAGAGGTGACCCCCTTCCCCTCGATCCCGCACGGCACGATGTGGTCAAACCAGCTCAGGTCGGTGTTGCAGTTCAGGGCCAACCCGTGAGAGGTAACGTGGTGGGAGCAATGGACGCCTGAAAGAGAGCGGAGACGGGATGAGATCGGCCAACATGACTTACAATGGACGCCAACGAGGGGACACAGGACGGAGTGTGGGGGGTTAGAGCCCCCGGCAGGTTTTTATAGCGGTCTATGTCTCTGCCGGGGAGATTCATCCTCTCCATGTGTCCCGGTGACCACTGTAACCAGCACAAAGGGTGATGGGAAATCTATAATGTAACCGTTGTCACCGGAGCTGGAATAGGGAGGAAATTCTCTGATGGGGACACCTGTCTATAAGAGGAGACTTCCCTTCACTTTGCAGCGATTAGTGAGGTATAT
Source organism: Nanorana parkeri (assembly GCF_000935625.1). Classification (NCBI taxonomy): domain Eukaryota; kingdom Metazoa; phylum Chordata; class Amphibia; order Anura; family Dicroglossidae; genus Nanorana; species Nanorana parkeri. The sequence goes on along the minus strand of NW_017309267.1, from coordinate 70,217 downwards.
ATGTCACCGGTGGGGCAATATACAGTATATACAGGTCATAGTGGTGTATATAGGTCACTGGGGAAGCAATATACAGTATATACAGGTCATAGTGGGGTATATATGTCACCGGGGAAGCAATATACAGTATATACAGGTCATAGTGGGGTATATATATGTCACCGGGGAAGCAATATACAGTATATACAGGTCATAGTGGGGTATATATATGTCACCGGGGAAGCAATATACAGTATATACAGGTCATAGTGGGGTATATATATGTCACCGGGGAAGCAATATACAGTATATACAGGTCATAGTGGGGTATATATATGTCACCGGGGAAGCAATATACAGTATATACAGGTCATAGTGGGGTATATATATGTCACCGGGGAAGCAATATACAGTATATACAGGTCATAGTGGGGTATATATATGTCACCGGGGAAGCAATATACAGTATATACAGGTCATAGTGGGGTATATATATGTCACCGGGGAAGCAATATACAGTATATACAGGTCATAGTGGGGTATATATATGTCACCGGGGAAGCAATATACAGTATATACAGGTCATAGTGGGGTATATATATGTCACCGGGGAAGCAATATACAGTATATACAGGTCATAGTGGGGTATATATATGTCACCGGGGAAGCAATATACAGTATATACAGGTCATAGTGGGGTATATATATGTCACCGGGGAAGCAATATACAGTATATACAGGTCATAGTGGGGTATATATATGTCACCGGGGAAGCAATATACAGTATATACAGGTCATAGTGGGGTATATATATGTCACCGGGGAAGCAATATACAGTATATACAGGTCATAGTGGGGTATATATATGTCACCGGGGAAGCAATATACAGTATATACAGGTCATAGTGGGGTATATATATGTCACCGGGGAAGCAATATACAGTATATACAGGTCATAGTGGGGTATATATATGTCACCGGGGAAGCAATATACAGTATATACAGGTCATAGTGGGGTATATATATGTCACCGGGGAAGCAATATACAGTATATAAAGGTCATAGTGGGAGTCGTAGTCCCCCTCACATAACACACAGTATATGTACAGGTTATGGTGGGAGTCGTAGTCCCCCTCACATAGCACACAGCGTTCAGGCAGTGTTCAGACCTCCCCTGTGCTCACCTATGGCGCAGATCTTTCTCTCGCCCACCCAGATCCCGGTCTCCCCGGAGCGGACCCCCTCCACCCCCAGCCGCCGGCAGAGGCCTACGGCGGCACCCTCCAGGCCACACACGTATCTCCGGAGGCCCCGGTGCAGGCGGCGGAGGCTGAGTGGGGACGTTCTGGAGGACTACAACTGTCAGCCAGCCATTTTTTGGCACTGCAAGTCCCAGTCAGGCCTAATGAAGCACAACAAGTCCCAGCCAGTCCTAGTGAGGCACCACAAGTCCTAGTGAGAACCACACGTCCCAGCAAGTCATTGTGAGGCACTACAAGTCCCAGCCAGGCCGAATGAGCACCACAAGTCCTAGCCAGTCCTAATGATGCACCACAAGTCCCAGCCAGTCTTAATGAGGCACTACAAGTCCCAGCCAGGCCGAATGAAAACCACAAGTCCTAGCAAGTCTTAATGAGGCACTACAAGTCCCAGCCAGTCTTAATGAGGCACTACAAGTCCCAGCCAGGCCGAATGAAAACCACAAGTCCTAGCAAGTCTTAATGAGGCACTACAAGTCCCAGCCAGTCTTAATGAGCACCACAAGTCCCAGCCAGTCTTAATGAGGCACCACATGTCCCAGTCAGTCCAATGAGGCACCACAGGTCCCAGCTAGGACTTCTGCTGGGAAGCTACAAGTCCCAGCCAATCAGCCATTGCTGACTTTTCCTGAAATTGCTGGTTGCCTGGCTGTCACCCTGACTCTGTGGCTTCAGTTGCGGCCAAACAACAAGCATGCAGATCAGGACTGCTGACTTTCCTGATCCGGGTACTGGTCCTGGACCGTGATTCAAAGGAACCTTTTGTACATAATGTTTGGGGGAGTTTTAAGCAAACTTTAGGCATAAAATGTGCATTTTATCATGTGCGCGAAAAATGGCGGTAAAAGGGCAAAGCCCCCCCCCCAAATGTCGGGTCTGCCACACTAGGCCGCAGCCTATGTACCCCGCACAGAAGTCTGTCATAGCAGAGAGACGGTTGGGCTCATGCAGCGAGCGTTATCAGGCCTTGAGGGGAATGTCCTCCTGCGGTCACGGCTGCGTGCGTTCCGATGTTTCCTCCGGCTCTTTATCTCTGTGCGTCCTCCGAAACAAAAAACAAAGTACACAAACACAGAAATAGCTGAAAAACAGGATGTTTCCTGCGTCCTGACATCAGTCGGCGAGTCCGCCAGCAGCGCGCCCCTCCGAGAAAGTAGTCCTGACCTTGTGGGGGCAGGGTGGGGGGCACAAGCTGAGCCGTCTAAAGTTCAATCGGCTCCTCGATGTATCCCTAGGGTTGCCACCTTCTGTTCAAGTGAAACCCGAACACTCTAGCGCCGTGCGCGGCCATTTTTTTGGGGGGGGTG
>NW_017309267.1:60710-67494 GCF_000935625.1 Nanorana parkeri | reverse complement strand
CAGGTGGAGGGAGTAAGGAGACCCGGCTATAGAGGACTACAAATCCCAGCAATACATTATACAGCAATACAAAATAATATGAAGTTACATACTCTGTGCGGTTGTATGTGGACTCTCAGGTGGACTGTGTGGACTCTCAGGTGGGCTATGCGGGCTCTCAGGTGGGCTATCCAGGCTCTCAGGTGGGCTATGCGGCCTCAGGTGGGCTATGCGGACTCTCAGGTGGGCTATGCGGACTCTCAGGTAGGCTATGTGGTCTCTTAGGTGGACTATGCGTGCTCTCAGGTGGACTATGCGTGCTCTCAAGTGGGCTGTGTGGACTTTCAGGTGGGCTATGCGGTCTCTCAGGTGGACTATGAGGTCTCTCAGGTGGACTATGCGGTCTCTCAGATGGACTATGCATGCTCTCAGGTGGGCTGTGTGGACTTTCAGGTGGGCTGTGTGGACTCTCAGGTGGACTATGCGGTCTCTCAGGTGTACTATGCGGTCTCTCAGATGGACTATGCATGCTCTCAGGTGGGCTGTGGGGACTCTCAGGTGGACTATGCATGCTCTCTGGTGGGCTGTGTGGACTATGTGGGCTCTCTGGTGGGCTGTGTGGACTCTCAGGTGGACTATGCGTGCTCTCAGGTGGACTATGCGTGCTCTCAGGTGGGCTGTGTGGACTCTCAGGTGGACTATGCGTGCTCTCAGGTGGGCTATGCGTGCTCTCAGGTGGACTATGCATGCTCTCTGGTGGGCTGTGTGGACTCTCAGGTGGACTATGCGTGCTCTCAGGTGGGCTGTGTGGACTCTCAGGTGGACTATGCGTGCTCTCTGGTGGGCTGTGTGGACTCTCAGGTGGACTATGCGTGCTCTCTGGTGGGCTGTGTGGACTCTCAGGTGGACTATGCGTGCTCTCAGGTGGGCTGTGTGGACTCTCAGGTGGACTATGCGTGCTCTCTGGTGGGCTGTGTGGACTCTCAGGTGGACTATGCGTGCTCTCTGGTGGGCTGTGTGGACTCTCAGGTGGACTATGCGTGCTCTCAGGTGGGCTGTGTGGACTCTCAGGTGGACTATGCGTGCTCTCTGGTGGGCTGTGTGGACTCTCAGGTGGACTATGCGTGCTCTCTGGTGGGCTGTGTGGACTCTCAGGTGGACTATGCGTGCTCTCAGGTGGGCTGTGTGGACTCTCAGGTGGACTATGCGTGCTCTCTGGTGGGCTGTGTGGACTCTCAGGTGGACTATGCGTGCTCTCTGGTGGGCTGTGTGGACTCTCAGGTGGACTATGCGTGCTCTCAGGTGGGCTGTGTGGACTCTCAGGTGGACTATGCGTGCTCTCTGGTGGGCTGTGTGGACTCTCAGGTGGACTATGCGTGCTCTCTGGTGGGCTGTGTGGACTCTCAGGTGGACTATGCGTGCTCTCAGGTGGGCTGTGTGGACTCTCAGGTGGACTATGCGTGCTCTCTGGTGGGCTGTGTGGACTCTCAGGTGGACTATGCGTGCTCTCTGGTGGGCTGTGTGGACTCTCAGGTGGACTATGCGTGCTCTCAGGTGGGCTGTGTGGACTCTCAGGTGGACTATGCGTGCTCTCTGGTGGGCTGTGTGGACTCTCAGGTGGACTATGCGTGCTCTCAGGTGGGCTGTGTGGACTCTCAGGTGGACTATGCGTGCTCTCAGGTGGGCTGTGTGGACTCTCAGGTGGACTATGCGTGCTCTCTGGTGGGCTGTGTGGACTCTCAGGTGGACTATGCGTGCTCTCAGGTGGGCTGTGTGGACTCTCAGGTGGACTATGCGTGCTCTCAGGTGGGCTGTGTGGACTCTCAGGTGGACTATGCGTGCTCTCAGGTGGGCTGTGTGGACTCTCAGGTGGACTATGCGTGCTCTCTGGTGGGCTGTGTGGACTCTCAGGTGGACTATGCGTGCTCTCAGGTGGGCTGTGTGGACTCTCAGGTGGACTATGCGTGCTCTCAGGTGGGCTGTGTGGACTCTCAGGTGGACTATGCGTGCTCTCTGGTGGGCTGTGTGGACTCTCAGGTGGACTATGCGTGCTCTCTGGTGGGCTGTGTGGACTCTCAGGTGGACTATGCGTGCTCTCAGGTGGGCTGTGTGGACTCTCAGGTGGACTATGCGTGCTCTCTGGTGGGCTGTGTGGACTCTCAGGTGGACTATGCGTGCTCTCAGGTGGGCTGTGTGGACTCTCAGGTGGACTATGCGTGCTCTCAGGTGGGCTGTGTGGACTCTCAGGTGGACTATGCGTGCTCTCTGGTGGGCTGTGTGGACTCTCAGGTGGACTATGCGTGCTCTCAGGTGGGCTGTGTGGACTCTCAGGTGGACTATGCGTGCTCTCAGGTGGGCTGTGTGGACTCTCAGGTGGACTATGCGTGCTCTCTGGTGGGCTGTGTGGACTCTCAGGTGGACTATGCGTGCTCTCAGGTGGGCTGTGTGGACTCTCAGGTGGACTATGCGTGCTCTCTGGTGGGCTGTGTGGACTCTCAGGTGGACTATGCGTGCTCTCTGGTGGGCTGTGTGGACTCTCAGGTGGACTATGCGTGCTCTCTGGTGGGCTGTGTGGACTCTCAGGTGGACTATGCGTGCTCTCAGGTGGGCTGTGTGGACTCTCAGGTGGACTATGCGTGCTCTCTGGTGGGCTGTGTGGACTCTCAGGTGGACTATGCGTGCTCTCAGGTGGGCTGTGTGGACTCTCAGGTGGACTATGCGTGCTCTCAGGTGGGCTGTGTGGACTCTCAGGTGGACTATGCGTGCTCTCTGGTGGGCTGTGTGGACTCTCAGGTGGACTATGCGTGCTCTCAGGTGGGCTGTGTGGACTCTCAGGTGGACTATGCGTGCTCTCAGGTGGGCTGTGTGGACTCTCAGGTGGACTATGCGTGCTCTCTGGTGGGCTGTGTGGACTCTCAGGTGGACTATGCGTGCTCTCAGGTGGGCTGTGTGGACTCTCAGGTGGACTATGCGTGCTCTCTGGTGGGCTGTGTGGACTCTCAGGTGGACTATGCGTGCTCTCTGGTGGGCTGTGTGGACTCTCAGGTGGACTATGCGTGCTCTCTGGTGGGCTGTGTGGACTCTCAGGTGGACTATGCGTGCTCTCAGGTGGGCTGTGTGGACTCTCAGGTGGACTATGCGTGCTCTCAGGTGGGCTGTGTGGACTCTCAGGTGGACTATGCGTGCTCTCAGGTGGACTATGCGGCCTACCAGGTGGCTGTATTGTGTCTTCAGTGGGCTGTGCGGGCAGTGCAATGTCTCACCAGGGGTCCAGAGGTGGGCAGCGTGGTATCAGGAAGACGGAGGAGGAGATCTGTGAGCGGGCGCCTGCGGCTCATAAAAATTTGCAACTGCTGCCATTATATTCTACAGAGTCTCGGCTTTCAGAAAATATATTATGTCTGGGGGGTTTGAAGTAATTTTCAGACCTAAAATGTGGAATATACAATGTAAACAAAAAAAAACGGCGGGAAAAAAAGGCCTTTGTCCTTATGGGGTTAAAAATGGCACCCCAATGCCCGGCGGGCAACACGTAATACCACAATAACGCATTTAGCACAACATTAAGGTGTGAATAGGCCGTAGCGCAGAATGCCGCAGCGCTTCGCCGCCTCTGAACGCAGCAAACTAGCCACCCAGATCGCTTTCTGAGTCCTAAGGGGCCCATGCGTTATATGTCACTTACTATAGGCAATAAAATATCACTCACACATACAGCCGTCTTTATTCGTTATGTCTCCCCATCCCCCCCTGACTCCGCTCGCTGTCACTGTTTGCGTTCCCGTCCTGGCGCTGACCGGCGAGGGTTAATGTCTATACGAAGTGTCTTGTTCCTCTGAGTCTCTGCTTCCTGCCCCAGGACGCTCATCAGGAGGGTATTTATAATCTCATGACACTGACTGACCCTCCGCTGCAGGATGGAAGACAAGTCACTGATCCTGAGGCCCCTGTGTGCGCAGGAAAGGGTCGGAGTTCCCCTTTATAAGTCAGCCGGGGGGAATGGCGTTCCTTGCGGGTTTTTCCGTGAGGGGCCATTTAGGTCTACGCGTGTTGCGTAGAGGTGGGTCAGGTTCATCTCCTCCGTGCGTTGATGCCGCGTGCTTCCAATGCGAATTTTGCACTCAGGATTTTGGACAGGAGAGAGTTAACAGACATTGCGGCCCTGCCGGTATCACACTTCCTGTCCTAGGGTGACAACATTCGCTCATTATACTGTAAGAAGGAGCAGCGTTGTCACCCTAAGACAGGAGTAGAGAAAACCCCGCCTCTCACCTATTCTGCATAGCATAGTGTTCTGTAGTCCACAGACTTTATATGGAGGTTAGGTAAGAACTCAGACAATCGAGGCCTAACATTGGCGGCGTGCTGCTATCTGGACACTGAATTGCTGGGACTTTTAATTCGGCATTGGCTGCGGCCTGCGAATAGGGTTGCCACCTGTTCAGGATTCACCCGGACAGTCCGGGTTTTGAATGCTGTGTTCGGGTTTCATGGCAGCAGAAACCCCGGACACAGGATGTCAGGCAGAAAGGGGCATCCAAAATTAAGATAGGGGGCTACTGGCCCCCCACTGAAAATAGTCTCAACTGTGATATTTACATATGAATGGACGGCACTTTTTACATATGAACAAGCCGCGACTCATTCTCCCACAAAAATTACCATGCGTCGCTGGAGTGTTCGGGTTTCGCTTGAAGAAAAGGTGGCAACCCTACCTGCGAATAAAACACTGGGACTGCTGGGACTTACAGTTCCATATTAGCTGCATGCTGCTATCTGGATGCTGGGAGTTGTAGTTCTGTACTGGGTGTGAACTACTAACTGGGACCGATGGGACTTGCAGTTCTACATTTGCTGTGTGCTGCTATCTGGACACTGGGACTGCTGGGACTTGTAGTTCTGTATTGACTGGGTGCTGCTATATGGATGCTGGGAATTATAGTCACGCATTGACTGTGCCCTGCTATCTGGGCCCTGGGACTTGTAGCTCTGTATTGGCTGTGTGCTGCTATCTGGGCACTGGGACTGCTGGGACTTGTAGTTCTGTACTTATTATTATTTGTATCATTCTTATTATTATCTGTCTTCTTCTCCTTTTTTTTTATTATTATTATTATTTTCTGTCTTCTCCTTTTTATTATTATTATTATTATTATTTGTATCATTCTTATTATTATCTGTCTTCTTCTCCTTTTTATTATTATTATTATTTGTATCATTCTTATTATTATCTGTCTTCTTCTCCTTTTTTTTTATTATTATTATTATTATTATTTTCTGTCTTCTCCTTTTTATTATTATTATTATTTGTATCATTTCTTTTTATTATCATTATTATTATTATTATCCTTCTTCTTCTCCTTTTTATTATTATTATTATTATTATTCTTCATTTTCTTCTCCTTTTTATTATTATCATTTATATCATTCTTCTTCTGATTATTATTTATTATGATTATCCTCCTGTCATTGTTCTTTGTATTGTTTGGCTTTGCTGATAATAATTCCCTCCTCGGGTCCCGGGGACGGTGACATGTTCTGATGAGGAGGAAGCCGCCGCCGCCGTGCTGTGCGCTGACATTGCGGACATGTAATGTCTCCGTCACATTAGTTACATTGTTCTTCTAGAATGCTGGAAGATCTGAGTGCAGAGGAAAGTCTCCTGAGAACGGGTCTTCTCGTGTGTCTCTCTCTCCGTGACGCACGCCCCAGAAATAAGAGGACCGTTTCTTGTCACGGATTGGGCTGGAGGGCTTTCTGATGCCTGTAGTCCCCTCTCACCTGATAAGTCGGAGCGGAGAGAAAACGCAGACCAGACCTTTGTGTCCCACATGTGGACACCATAGTTGAGGGGGATGGTGGGGGACGTGTGAGAGCCAGCCCACATCACACACACAGAGAGAGAGAGAGCGAGCGACATTGTTCCCCAGGCCCCAGGCAGCCAAGCTCGTCAGCTTGTCCTCTGAAAACAATGAGCAGCTCTGCGGAGGACAGCGACGTCCTGCAGATGACGGCGGCCGAGGGCTCTCTCGGGGAGGAGGCCCAGCAGCCGCCCGCAGACGAGGAAGGGCGAGCTCAGAGCCCGCTGGCCCCCGTGAGAGTCCGTCAGCCTCGCATGTTCAGGAGGCGCGCGTACCTCCTGGACGAGCTGTCCGACGAGGAGGTGGTGAGGAGGTACCGGCTCAACCGCTCCGCCATCCAGGAGCTCTTCGACCTGGTCGGGGAGGACCTGGAGCCCCAGACGAGGAGGAACAAGGCGCTGCCCGGCATGTGCAAGCTGCTGGCGGTCTTGTACTTCTTGGGCAACGCCACCTTCCAGCCGGTCACTTCGCTTCTCATCGGCATGAGCCAGCCGACCTTCTCCAGGATCCTCAAGCAGGTGGTGGAGGCCATACTGAAGCACTCCAGGCGCCTCATCCATTTCCCGTCGTCCTCGGCGGACTGGCAGAGGGTCAAGCAGGACTTCTTCCTGCTGGGGGGGATGCCGAACTGCCTGGGCGCCATAGACTGCACCCACATCGCCCTCGCCCCGCCGCGGGAGAGGGAGGAGGTGTTCCGCAACTGGAAGGACTTCCACTCGCTCAACGTGCAGGTGGTGTGCGATTCCCACCTGCGCATCATGAGCGTCAACGCCGCCTTTCCGGGAAGCTGCCACAACTCCTACATCCTGCGCCAGTCGGCCCTTTACGACAAGTTCACGCAGAGGCAGATGCCGGACGGCTGGCTCGTGGGTAAGCCGATATCGCTTACAAGTGTGCTTCTGTGAAGTAAGGAAGGGTTAAAAACCTCTGCCAGTTTTGGCCAC
>NW_017309267.1:57506-60690 GCF_000935625.1 Nanorana parkeri | reverse complement strand
AGAACAGCTGGCGGGTTGTACTACTATCTGGTGCTCCATTAGAAAGATTTCCCCCCACTTCCTGTCCTGGTTTCGCCAGACAGGAAGTGGGGGGAAATCTCCAACAGTAAAAAAAAAAAAATGCTTTGGCCAAATACATATCTGTGATCATTCAGCACAAATAAAGAACAAACTACACACCCCTTCCTACATTGATTCCGGCTCCGCTGAGTCCATCCATCATGGCGGGATTTTGTCAACTGCTCCTGGCCAATCGAACACATACCTGGCGCAGAGCCGATCACCATACAGATCAATGAAATGATCATTTATAAGCGATAGATCGTTATTGATTGTTTATTTAGGGGCAGTCGATCTGACATTCACTAAACATTCACTGTAGGTGAGCCTTCCTGGTCTTTTAAATGTGTTTCCGCTAGGGATGCACCGATACCGACACTAGTATCGGTGCCGATGCCAGGTATTTGCTCCGATGCCTGGCCCGATACTTGAGCTTCCGATATCAGGAAGCCGGGCAGCGAGTCATTACACACTGCCTGGCTCCCTGATTGGCTGGGAAGCCAGCTCCACGCTCCCTTGTCAACCAGGGAGCATGGACCTGACTTCCCGGCCAATCAGAAAGCAGGGGGCCATGTCATCACTCGCCGCCCGGCTTCCTGACTGGTCGGGAAGCTGGGCAATCAGGAAGCCATGTAGTGAGTCATTACCCACGCCCCGGCTCCCTGATTGGCCATAAAGCCGGCTCCAGGCTTCCTCGTCACCTGGTAAAGAGGTAGCATGGAGCCAGCATTCCGACCAATCAGGGTATCAATCAGGAAGCCGGGCGGTGAGTCATCACACGCTGCACGGCTTCCTGATTGGCTGGGAAGTCGGCTCCATGCTCCCTCGTCACCAGGGAGAATGGAGCTTCCCGGCCAATCAGGAAGTCGGATGCCATGTAATTACTTGGTGCCCCGGTTCCTGATTGGTCGGGAAACTGGCCAATCAGGAAGCCAAGCGGTGAGTCATTACCCGCCGCCCCCTGCTTCCTGATGAGCCAGAAAGCCGGTTCCATGCTTCCTTGTCACTTGTTGATGAGGAAGCATGGAGAGGGCTTTCAGGCCCATCAGGAAGCTGGGGGCCGAGCCATTAATTACCTTAATGGGACTTCCAGGATCGGTATTCGGGATCGGCGTGTAATCGATACAGAAACACCGTTATCGCTGCATCCCTAGTTTCCGCTATAGCTTGCCCTATTGCACATTGTGCATAGGACCCCAGTGCACCTCCCGGCGGCTGGGCGGCAACACACCGTACCGCAACAGTGTGCGTTGTGTTCCTGTGTGTTACAAAAAGTAGTCCCTGCGCTGCCCCTTCTTTTTGATGCATGGCGTCGCAACCCATGCTACAGCGATACCATGCATTGCAGCTCATCACCCGACCACGGGGAGATGTCGTTGGCGTTCCATTGAGCATGAATGGCAATGCTACGCACCAGCACGCCTGGCCACACACAGATTGCTATACGTACGGCCACCATAACAGACCCCCAGACAGCGGTAAAAACTTGGCATCTGATTCTTTACCAAAACCGAAACATTTTGGCTGAACATACATTTTCATTTCTGTGCTCTACAGGACACGCGGGATACGGGAATCAACCGTGGCTGATGACCCCGCTGGCCGCAGCCGAGACGGCAGCAGAGGCTCGGTACAATTGTGCCCACCAGAAGACTCTCCATTGCCTGGAACGACTTTTCGGCGTATGGAAATCGCGGTTCCGGTGCCTCTCGTCTACCGGGAAGCTGCTCTACGCTCCCACCAGGGTGGCCGAGCTCGTCATTGTGTGCGCGGCGCTCCACAACCTGGCGTGCAAGCACGGGACGCCGCAGGAGATCGACGACAACCTGCAAGCGGAGGACGAGGGGCCGGCTGCCGACGACGAGGAGTCCTCGGAGGCGGGGCACAGAAAGAGGGCGGAGCTGATCGCCTCCCACTTCAGTTGTGAGTATATCTATATGTGCGTATACTTATATATATATATCTACACATGCATATACACATACATATATATTATTTATAAGAGATAATTTTGATTTATGACGGGTAGATCATTATTTCTTGTTTCAAGCAGTCAATCTCTAACATTCACCAAACATTCACTGCAGGTGAGTCTTCCCGGTGCAAGTGTTTTAAATGGCAACGCAGCACATGCTATTGAGATACTATGCATTGCAGCACAACCCAGAGCCGCCGGGAGGTGCGTTGCCGCGCCATTTACTATTCTGTGTTCAGAAACAAGCAAATGGAAAAAAATAGATCGCTGTGAGAGTTTTAAAGTTGGATAAAACGCACACACAAATAACAATGAACGTGCGTTGTCCCACCATAAGGCAATGCTCCCTGGCACTATGGAGAAAGCTGCCCTTCAGATGCATTAGTGACAGCAGAAACATTGGGATCTTGACAAGATGGTTGGGACGACCCTGATCCTGAGAGCTTACCATCTAAAAGGGCGATGGGCTGATGGAGGCAGTAAAGGCCCGGCTAATAGGTTAATAGGTAGAGGCAGGATAGGCCTTTTTGGGATTTGTAGTCAAAGCACAGCTGGAGGGCCGGAGTTGCCCACCCCGATTCAGCTGCGGCGTCTCAGTACACCGCTCAGTATACTGAGCCTAGGGTGACGGGAGGACGCTAGTTTGTGTCCTCCCGTTACCCTAAGGAGAACTATGGGGAAAAGACTTAACCCCAAAGTTCTCCTTTAACTACAGATCCAAATATGCTCCGGGCAGGCCTGGCGCTACCGCAAGGCAGGTCGAGCGGCCGCCTGAGGGCGCTGAAGGGTGAGGGCGGAAAAAAAAGGGCATTTTGACAAGTACTTGTATTTGTCAAAATGCCCCGATTCATAGCGCAAATGCTTGCGCTATGTTTTGTTTTTTTTCTTCACTTACCTTCTGTCAGAGACTTACCCTGCGGCAGTCCGGCCGGGCATCGCGGCTCCACCCCCAACAGCGTCGTCTCCTGACTTCAGGGGGAGAAGCCGGCGGCCGCACGTTGCTCCGCCCCTTTCTCGCCGCTCTGTACGATAAGACGGTTAGGGAATAATCCCTGCTGTTTTCCTTCAATTATTTCAGACACTCAGTTGTTGATTATATCTTTTGAGCACTATTTTGCGGTTCTCCGTACTGTTACAGGCAGGGGGGGG
>NW_017309267.1:46295-57290 GCF_000935625.1 Nanorana parkeri | reverse complement strand
CAAAAATGCACCTTCGCCTGTGTAGGCAAAAATCCTTGCACCGGCCCTGGCTCCGGGAGTCATGCCTGTAACTGTCAGTAACTGTCAGTCTTGCAATGCCTGATGGGACTCGTAGTTCCACAACAGCTGGAGAGCCGGATTTGCCCACCCCTGGTGTGGAAGATAGACGGACAGGTTGGAGTAGGAAGTTTCAGAGGATGGGGGAGGCTCTGGAGAAGTCCTGAGGAGTGACCATGAACGGGAGGTCTTGGGAGGAGCGTAGAAGGCGATTTGGGTGACATTTTGAGACGAGGTCGGTATAATACAAAGCATTGAAATATACCTGCTTTATGTGCGATGCATTTTGGTGGCATTCATTGTGAATGGCACCCCAAGGCAAGGCACGGTAAAGTACAACGCACTACTCATACCGTGCATTGTGATGTGCCACATTGTTGGAAAAGAGTCCTGTGCTGTTTTGATGTATCGGCATCCCATTTATAATGAAAGGACGGCCAATATGTGTCTTGACACACCACAGTTGAATGCTTACGTGTGTTCGGGGCTTTAATCTTCTCAAATATTACATATGATGATCATGTGATCAACCAATCAAAGATAACCTGTTATTTGGTCTTTGCAGAATCTGAAGGAGACGGGTGACTGTTCCCAAGCAGGGAATGCATGGCCAGCCTCTCCCTTAAGTAAGTATATGATTAGATCGGAGTTCCTAATTCCAAAGACAACATTGTAGAAAGATATTGTGATTCCTCACCTTCTGAGTTACCTTCTCACCTTCTAAGGAACCTTCTCACCTTCTGAGGAACCTTCTCACCTTCTGAGGAACACTGAAAAGTTGATGTAGCCTAATGCAGGTCTCTGCCCGGTATATACACCTATGTGCCATATCTAATCATGCGTTCTTCTCCGGCACAGGCGTGAAGGTTTATCTATTTGTCGGTTGGATCTTCTGACCCTCATTTGGCATCTATATGCAGTTTCGTTGGGGCTCGCTAACACTTCCCTGCTGCCAGGGACACATTAGTTTTATGAGGAGGTATCGTGAACAAGACGCTTGACTGTAATGCAGTGTGCCGTATACACTATATGGCCAAAATAGCTTCTGTGAAATGAGAAATTCAAAAAGCAAGTCATATGTCAAGTGAAACGTCTTCAAGAAAAATACAGCCAGTCCAGTTGCCTTGATTGATTTTTTATAGCTATACCATGTGACCTGGATGAATGAGAACCTTCACAGATATATGGCCAACAGGTTTGTAGACACCTGACCATGGCACCTATATGAGCTTGAAGGATCCTATTCCAAAATCATGGCCATCACTGTGGAGTTGGCCCACACACCCCCATGGCCATTAATAAGGAGTTGGCTCCCTTTGTGGCTATACCATCCTCCAATCTTCTGGGAGAAGTTTCAACAAGGTTATGAGGTGTGTCTGTAGGAATTTGTGCCCATTCAGCCAAAAGAGCCTTTGTGAGGTCAGGTACTGATTTTGGATGAGAAGACAATTGTCATTCTAGTTCGTCCCAGAGATGTTCAGTGGGATTGAGGTCAGGACTCTGTGCAAGACACTGGACTTCCTCCACGCTGTGTTCAGAACATGGAAAAATAGTGTCAAGGGAAAGCCCTTGTATCTTCCACCATGACTGTGCCCCAAGCCAGCTCCCTAAAGACATGGGGCACTAAAGACTGTGCCCCAAGCTAAGCTCGTGATTCCAACCTTTTGGAAATCCACCACACAGTCCTCATTGAGGGACTGGTTTTCCAAACTACCCTGAGATACACTCGGGCTATGCAATAAACATTCTTTACAGAAAAAAAAGGGCCTTCCCTAAACTTTTACCCAAGGTTGGAAGTGGACAATTGTCTAAAATCTCTCTTGCAGCATTAACAGTGCCCCTCGATTGAACCACCTGAGCCCAATTATTTGTAAGGAGGTCCACATACTGTAGGTGCCATGGGTAGTTGTCCACACATCTTGGTCTTGTAGTGTGCCTTTTATCAAGTAACTGAAGAGTTAACACAGTGCCCATAGTGAGATGGTGGACCTAGGAACAGACATAGCTGAATAGTCCCCCCCTCCTCCAAGTCTCCTCACTCCTTCTACTGAAGTGATCTTTGTGTTCCTTCCCCCCCTCCCTCCCAAATCAGCTGTGTTACTCCATGTCTTCTCCTTGCTACAAGTGGAAATACTGAGGAAGGGGGAGTGAGGGCTGGAGATACAAGTTAAGCAGATTCCCCCTCTGGACAAAACACAGATTTAATGCAAAGCAGCCTTTCTCAGCCGTTTACCATTGAGGAACCGTTGAAATAATCTTTCGGTTCTAGGGAAACCCATCTAAGCTCATGGTACATAACATGAAGTAGCTTGTAGATATAGTAAAGGATAAAAGGTTGAGGACTATGGGGTGCTCATTTGTATTTGGCACCCAGGACTTCTAACAGCCACCCCACTCTAAGAAAAATATATTCTATTTCAAGTCATTATCTTAACTTGAGGAGAGAAGGAACGCAGAGAGAGGAGACAAGCAACGCAGAGAGAGGAGACAAGGAACGCAGAGAGAGGAGACAAGGAACGCAGAGAGAGGAGACAAGGAACACAGATAGAGGAGACAAGGAACGCAGGGAAAGGAGACAAGGAACACAGATAGAGGAGACAAGGAACGCAGAGAGAGGAGACAAGGAACACAGATAGAAGAGACAAGGAACGCAGAGAGAGGAGACAAGGAACACAGATAGAAGAGACAAGGAACGCAGAGAGAGGAGACAAGGAACGCAGGGAGAGGAGACAAGGAACGCAGGGAGAGGAGACAAGGAACGCAGAGAGTAAAAACCTAAGTGTCCCTTTAAATTGGTGGTCAATGTAGAAGTGCCTGGTTTACCTTTGGTTACCTGGAAAAGTTCCATCTTAAATTAATAGTCAGCGTATAAGTGCCCCCCTTGCAGAGGTTGTCCAAGGAACCCCTAACAACCTCTGGGGGAACCCTGGTTGAGAAAGGCTGCTCTAAAGTAATTTACCCTGTGGGAGCTCCCTTAGTGCTCCGAAAGCCAAGAGAACCTTTAGTTCCTCAAGTCATGCTTGGCTTTGCCCCCTTCTAAGTATAGGCCATTGCTTCTGTCCATCACAAGGATGGACCAACCTGGAAAAGGAGAGGGCATGGGACCAAGCACCACCTCAGGAGCTATCTGCATATTAGAGCCTCCAGGCTTTGGGGCTCCTTGGGAGATTTACCAGATATGTGACCATTAGAGATGCACCGATACCGTTCAGTTACAAGTACAGATATTTATATTTCGGTACGCGCCGATACCAAGTACCAATACCGGTATGTCCACTAGCATGGAGTTGGCTTCCTGGGAAATCAGGAAGCCGGGGTGGCACGTCATTACCCGCCCCCCGGCTTTCTGGTTGGTCGGGAAGCTGGCTCCATGCCCTTAGGTTGGCCCGATGCTGATTGGCTGGAAAGCTGGCTTCCCGGCCAATTGGCATGGATTCTGTCAGTATTGAACCGGCCAAACAGCATGGAGGCGGCTTGCCGGCCAATCAGCAAGCCAAGCGGTGGGTAATAACCCGCCTCACGGCGTCCTGATAGGCCGGGAAGCTGACTCCATGTTCCCTGGCGGCACTGGCGGTTAAAGGAAATCTCACTCTGACTGGAAGTTCCGGTATTGGAGGTAAGTATCGGAGCATTTGGGTGAGTACGAGTATCGGCGCATCCCTAAGGACAATGTATGCTGGCTGTGTTTTAGAACATTGAAGATGAATATTCGTTCACTTTAAATATGGCGCCCTGGAAAATACATTAAGAATCTGTTGTGATACACTTTATGGTCAAACATTTGTTGACAGTTCACCAGCACCCCAACTGTAAGTCGTCGTCAAGCCCCCCCCCCCAAATAATTGCATTCCGGTGTTTCCAGCGAAGTGTACTGTTAATGGTGCAGTATACCAAGACATTGTAGACAATTGTGAGCTTCCATCCTTCAGTAAACAGTTTGGTGAAGGCCTTTTTCTGTTCCCCCATCCCCTGTGTACAAAGCCAGCTCCATAAAGACATGGTGTGACCAGTTTGGTGAGGAGGAACTCGAGTGTCCTGCACAGAGCCCCGACCTCAACCCTCCTGAACACCTCTGGGATGAAGTGGGATGCTGCATGCGAGTCAGACCTTCTCATCCAAAATCAGTACATGATGCTCCTCTGTGTGAATGCATCCAAAGGAGTGGAGATTGTTATAGCAGAAAAGAGGGCCATCTCCATATGAATGGCCATGGTGACTAGGGGCGGGGGGGGACTCCATATTAACGTCCATGGTTTTGGAATGAAAGTCCAACAAGCTCCTATACTGTAGGTGTGATGGTCAGGTGCCCACAAAGTTTTGGCCAGGTAGTATTTTACAAATCCTCGCTATTGAAGTTATCCTTTTTTTTTTATTACAGAGCTCTCCATCTTGGAAGAATTGGCATGTACATAGGCCCCATGGGTCAATCATTCCTCCTCTTGGTAAGTCCCCATACCTAGCTTTGTAACAACAATACTCAGCAGGCTGCAGGAGACACATCAGTCTCATCTATTGCTGCACCTAGTTAAAGGTAAACTCCAGTCAGATTTTAAAAAAATGAATGCAGCTCTGTATTCAATATTACAATCCCTTTGCAAACCCAGACATGACCTTGTATAAGTAGCAGTGACATCATCAGAGCAGAGATTAGAGCTGTGTGAGGGACCCAACAGGCCCCATCCACTTTAAGGCTGCCAAAGAAACCTACAGGAGGAGGCGGAGACAAGACCAGTCACCCTGCACAAGGAGAGAGAGAGTAGCAGTGACCGGTCTTTATTACAGGAGGGGGCGGAGACAAGACCAGTCACCCTGCACAAGGAGAGAGAGCAGCAGTGACCGGTCTTTATTACAGGAGGGGGGCGGAGACCAGTGACCCTGCATAAGTAGAGAGAGCAGCAGTGAGCCGTCTTTATTATAGGAGGGGGCGGAGACAAGACCAGTCACCCTGCACAAGGAGAGAGAGCAGCAGTGACCGGTCTTTATTACAGGAAGCTCCAAGTCTCACACTGGATTACTGCACAGATCTGGAAGAAATACACAAAGCTCACCAAGATTCAGGAAGGACACACATGACTCTGGTATGAGGACGATATCTTCCCATCCCGGAGTTCAGCTTGAAGGAAACACTGATGTGGAGGAAGCATGCTTAGTTAGGAATGAGCTTGCTTGTATAGTGCTATGGACGTTCTCAACAACAGGTCTGCTTTAAATTCTCCTTTTTATTTTCCGCAGTGATAAAGGAGAAGATGCAAATTCCTGTCTGTCTTCAGCTGATAAGCACCACACAGGAGGTCCCCTTCCAAGATGGCCGATCGTCCGCAGGCCCCCGTTATCTCAGGATACAGGTGGCAGCCATGATGCCCTGTCAGGATGCACTGGACTTGTATCGTTACATACGTCTTGGTTCGGAAGACCGAAATCTTCTTACTGCCCCCAGAACGTGTAACAGTAATCAGAATGATATTTATATGAAGACGTTGGAGCACTGCACGGGATCAGGACCTGATACTTGCACATACATAGGAACATGTCTACAATCACTGTTCATACATCTGAGGAGACATCTGAACCTCGGTTGGCAGACATGGAAAGAAAGTTTATTGTAAAAGAAAAGACGAGATTTATAACTTGTGCTGTAAAATAAAAATGTTCCAGATGTTTATTTATAAATGTGTGTTAGAAAGGTCGTCTTTTATATGGTGACGAGGCTCCAGACGTGATCCGATCTTCTACAATATACATACTTATGTAATCATCAAAAAACGTTTAGACCTCCTCACAGGAAATGGTCCACCTTTCACTTGGGTTCCTCATGTCTCCATTGTATTACATGTTGGAAGCCGAATGTTGTCTCATTGTGTCTGAGGAACCCTAAGTCCCACCATGATCTCCTCCTCTTGTATCCAAAGAGCTACAAGTCCCACCACAAACCCTTAATGATGTCTCCACTGAGGACACAGACCCAAAAGTCCAAATATATCTCTTATTTGTATGTCTTCTAAGTCTGAATAAACTTAAGTTCTACTACAAACCCCTTCCGATGTCCCTCCTGTATCCAAAGAAGTTCAGGATGTCTCTTGTGTCCAATGTACATTGAGTCCCACTATGGGCCTTCTCTGGTGTCCAAAGTACAATGAGTCCAACTATGGCCCTTCTCTGGTGTCCGAAGTACAATGAGTCCCACTATGGGCCTTCTCTGGTGTCCAAAGTACAATGAGTCCAACTATGGCCCTTCTCTGGTGTCCGAAGTACAATGAGTCCCACTATGGGCCTTCTCTGGTGTCCGAAGTACAACGAGTCCCACTATGGGCCTTCTCCGGTGTCCGAAGTACAACGAGTCCAACTATGGCCCTTCTCTGGTGTCCGAAGTACAACGAGTCCCACTATGGCCCTTCTCTGGTGTCCGAAGTACAATGAGTCCCACTATGGGCCTTCTCTGGTGTCCGAAGTACAATGAGTCCAACTATGGCCCTTCTCTGGTGTCCGAAGTACAATGAGTCCCACTATGGCCCTTCTCTGGTGTCCGAAGTACAACGAGTCCCACTATGGCCCTTCTCTGGTGTCCGAAGTACAATGAGTCCAACTATGGCCCTTCTCTGGTGTCCGAAGTACAATGAGTCCCACTATGGCCCTTCTCTGGTGTCCGAAGTACAATGAGTCCCACTATGGCCCTTCTCTGGTGTCTCTTGTATCCGAGGTACCACAAGTTCCACATTCCCCATTCTGACCCTTTTCTGGTTTCTGTTGTGTCTAAATTACCACTGAAGTCCCACTTTGACCCCATTCTGGGGTCTCTCCTGTGTGCAAACAATGACAAATCCCACCATGACCTTGTACTGCTGCTAATGTATCCAAAGAAAAACACATTTCAGGGTGACCCTCTAGTGGTGTCAAGTTCAGGATGTCCCTTTCTGGTGTCTCTTGTGTTCGAGGTACCACAAGTCCCACTTTGGCCCCTTTCTGATGTTGGGTGGAAGGGCAGATTTTACCAATGGAGAACCAGTAATCAAGGCGTGGCACTCTCTGGGACCTGTTTTAAGACTACACGGCACTAGTACCCAGCCAAGGCTGTGATTGGACATCGGAGGAGTATCAGCACACATATGATGTCATCACTGTGCACTTTCCTACTGTCAGCAAGCAGCCAGAGTTGACTGAGCAGCATTGTACACAGTGCAGTAGAATCCTCATTGGGTTATAGTGTTGACTCTCCTCACTACAACCTAATTTCTGCCATGGAGGGAATTATAGGAGGTGATTAATGTGAATGTGTAAGGACATTAGAGTGTAAGCTCCTCTGTACAGAGACTGATGTGACTGTGGGGGAGGGGGCATTAGAGTGTAAGCTCCTCTGTACAGAGACTGATGTGACTGTGGGGGAGGGGGCATTAGAGTGTAAGCTCCTCTGTACAGAGACCGATGTGACTGTGGGGGAGGGGACATTAGAGTGTAAGCTCCTCTGTACAGAGACTGATGTGACTGTGGGGGGACATTAGAGTGTAAGCTCCTCTGTACAGAGACTGATGTGACTGTGGGGGGGACTGATTATTATGAGATCTCGCCGTGTCCCCGCGCGCTCCTCCTGCGTTCTCGGCGCTGCGTCGCGGTTCAGACACCTGCTGCTGCTGCTGCTGTTGGTTTGTTTTTCCGCTCATGTCAGATCTGCCAGCTGCACATCCTCTGTAACCTGCGCCGGGTGGAAGTGTCCGGGGTAACATCAGGAAAAGTGCGTCCGGCAGCTCAGGAATGTTAGTAAATATATAACGCGACCAAATTAGACTCTTTACGTACGAGTTCGCCGCGGACATCCGGCTTCTCAAGCAGAGAGGATGAGGAAATGTAAAACGAGCCGGGACGTAAATATCCCGCCATCCTCCAAATCAAAGCAGATGAATCATCAAACAATGGAGCGTGTCGTGTCCGATGGTGGGAACCGCAACGCCGGCCAAACGCTCAGACACAACGCTCGGCAGGTGATGCTGCAGCAGCTTAAAGGGACAGCGCTCTCGAGAAATATATAGGACGCCATCACCCTCCAGAAAATGTACATGTATCTGATGACAGGTCCACTTTAAGTGAATGTGACATTGTATTCAGCCGCAGAGTGATACTTTGTATTTATTAATAATGATATTATTACCGATATAGATCATTCATGTCCCAGATCTGGCCCCTCCCCTGCGTACTGCATCGTACCCGGCTACACCATACAACTATCACATCCTGTCCAGACAAATGTCACCATACCAGCCACAGAGTCACTATACCAGCCACAGGGGTCACCATACCAGCCACAGAGTCACCATACCAGCCACAGAGTCACCATACCAGCCACAGAGTCACCATACCAGCCACAGAGTCACCATACCAGCCATAGAGTCACCATACCAGCCACAGAGTCACCATACCAGCCACAGAGTCATCATAAACTCCAGAACATGTATTCCTGTGTGGTCCTCGGATGATGTTTGTTCCGGGATTCGTCTATGAGCATTGGTCAGGTGTCATTAATACATATAAGAGGAGAGCAGATTCCGTGTCATTGTATTATTTCCTCCCTCCGGTGCTCAGCCGCCACTCATTCCCGGCAGATCTCATCTCATCTCTCACTGGGGTTTTTTTTTCCCCTCATCAGCCGGCCGGACTTATTTCCGCCGTGTGTTCCCCCCAAATCATCAAAGGAGCAGTCATTTGCGTGTCCCAGAGGTGCCAGGACGCCGACTATTGGGCAGTAGGATGAATATGATGTCATAGAGAAGAAATGAATGCCAACTGGAGGCAAAATAAACCAAAAAATGAAAATCCCAATTAAAAAAAAGATAAAAAAGCCGCTTCTGCTGCAAGGTTCACCTTCAATCCCGAGATCTCCCCCCGCAGTACTTATCTCTGCCACTAGGTGTCCTCAGACTGAGAGCCGGATGGGCTAGTAATGCCTACATTAGCTTGCCTCAGCTGGTGGTCCACTGCCAGTACCTCCAGTCCCTGCCGTCTCCCATACCTACTGCAGGCCGTCCCCAATCTGTGACTGGACAGTGAAAGGAGAAGCAGCGCAGTGATGAGCTCATCTCTCTGTCATTCTGCTCTCCACTCCTATCAGCATGATGATTGGCTCCTCGTGCTGCTTCTTCCTCTACCACTCGGAGCTCTGCTGTACAGGGACTGCAACAGGCTGACACTAGAGATCAGCTTTAAGAAATACATTGTAAGGTCTAATTTGGGATAGACCATTATATTTGCCCTCCGAAGCTAATGGAGGATCTAGTGGTCTAGGTCAGGGCGTACTAACCTCGCCGCCCCACTACGAATGCCATCATGCCTCTACGAGTCATAACAGTGTCTTGCAATGCCTCATGGGACTTGTGGTTCCACAACAGCTGGCTGGAGTTTGCCTGCTTTGGAGTCTTTGTTGTGATGTTTGAGAATGAATGACTTCACGCTGCATGCAGCTACAGAGGTCACTGAAGGCTTCTTTTGCTGCTTGTTAGGAGGATGTCCATGGTCTGGGCAGAGGAGCACTCCCCCTGGTGCTGGTGATGGGGTAGCACAGCGCAATGCCCACCATGACTCACAATCCCTCAACAGATGATGGTGGCACAGTCCTCTTCTCGCCAGTATCACCTCCAGTTAGTGGCGTCACAAGCGGGGGTGACACCATTGGAAGGGTGACACCAAAATGACTGACAGTCATTTTGGTGTCACCCGCTCTGATAAGCCGGTCACTCGGTCACGGACCGAGAGCCTAACAGTGTCATGAGAGAGGAGGGGACCCGGTGGCATAGCTCATTCCTCCTCTCTCTGCCGGCGTCCATCACCAAGATGGCCGCCGGCAGGCATCAATTAGATGGTCGCACATGCACGATGACGTCATGGCGGGGTGTCACTCCAGTCTCCGCTCCGAGTGACACAGCCGCCCACGGGACGCACCTGCCTCCAGTCACTGCCATCATACATACCAACTGCAGGCAGTGTCACCTCCCGCTAGGTCCGACTCAGAGCTATAGTTCTGCAATCAGCTAATCCCATCCTACCTTCTGACTTAGCAGGAGGCATGTGGGACCTCCGCAGAGAGACCGCTGCTTCTCCATAGAGAACAAGGCCCTTTTCTGTAGCATGGTGGCAGGGGACAGGCTTCTCTACACGAGCTGCAGCTGCTTGAAATGCCCTTTGGATGAGCTCGGGAACTCTAAGAAGCAATGAGATGACAGTTCAGGCTCCCGCGGTGCTCAGCGGAGCCCTCCTTTAACATCAGGCATTACTCAGCACTCTGTTGGCAGCAATTTGAGGTCAGCGCTGTGGCGGCGGCGGCGGGCACTGGTGACAATATGACATGAGACGCCTGCCTGGAACAATCAGCGCATTCCTTGTAAACAAGGCCAGCTGCATATCAGAAGCCGCCCGTGACGCAGATGACTCCAAGTTCTGATGCCGATTCCTCTTCCTCCAGCATCAAAACAAGCCAATTATCAGCCCCGAGTCCCTCTGAATGCCCATCCAGAGCTGCACATCCTCTTCCTACTGCTGTTTAGATTGTTCCTGGCCGCTTCCTGCCCTCCGCTCCTCTTGTCCTTGGCACGAGAACTCTGCGGAATCCTTGGGAATCCGTCACCTCCGAAATGATGGATTTATTTTAGGTATCCGAAATGTGGCCGCCTTAAAGGGTCAGTCCACCCGGAGCTGGCGTGTCACTGCTTGGTGGATGATGTGCCCATTATGAGGGGCTCCCACCATCCCTGTGCTGAGTTCCCGGGTCTGTACACCCGCTGTGCCCATTATGAGGGGTTCCCACCATCCCTGTGCTGAGTTCCCGGGTCTGTACACCCGCTGTGCCCATTATGAGGAGCTCCCACCATCCCTGTGCTGAGTTCCCGGGTCTGTACACCCGCTGTGCCCATTATGAGGGGCTCCCACCATCCCTGTGCTGAGTTCCCGGGTCTGTAC
>NW_017309267.1:42648-46040 GCF_000935625.1 Nanorana parkeri | reverse complement strand
AAGATCCACTTTAATGCATTTTGTTGAAAGTTGAAATTCCACCTAAAATTGGCAAATTTTGGCAAATTTTTTGGTGAAGCAAAAATCATCCATCTTGGCTCACGCGCCCCCATTACAGAGTGTGACACGGGTCATTCCCGTCCTCCTCCTCCTTGTGGTCAGGCCCGCTGTGGTGTCTTGTTTTGTTTCCCACGTTTATTTCCTGTTATGATCCGGCGGCTTCCTGACATCAGTAAACAGCGAGCAGGTGATGCGCAGCGGGAGGGATTTCCTCGTCACTCGGACTTTTGTTCTCGGCGTGATGTCAAAGGCCGCTGTTTATAGAGAGGTTGTGGCCCCGGCGGACGATGTCACTCATGGGGCCCCGCAGCCGGACACTTCCTGACCTGTACGGAGGACCGAAGTGACCCCATAAATGGCCGAGGTGTGACAACACACAGCGAGCAATCAGGGGAGGGCAGCGTGACAACCTTCCTACCAACACAGAGCATGTGCGTCACGGGACGAGGGTGACATCCGCAGTTTCATGATTATTCAAATTAAAATTCCGGGAACAAAAACTTCCATTGAAATATATTTGCCAGGTTTTTCTGTCTCTGACCCCAGTGGGGAGATTCTCCCTCACTTCCTGTCTCTGTGACACCTATAGAGGAAATGGGGGGAGCGGTTGTCACCAGCACAGATAGGAATAACATTATTGTCAGTTCTAACCCCTCCGCACTCTCCTAAAGATGTGGTTCTCACTGGGCAGAGCCTTGGTTGGAGCTCACCGTGCAGTCTTGGTTGGAGTTCACCGTGCCGAGTCTTGGTTGGAGTTCACCGGGGCAGAGTCTTGGTTGGAGCTCACCGGGCAAAGTTTTGGTTGGAGCTCACCGGACAAAGTTGTGGTTGGAGCTCACTGGGTAGAGTCTTGGTTGGAGTTCACCGGGCAGAGTTTTGGTTGGAGCTCACCGGGCAGAGCCTTGGTTGGAGTTCACCGTGCCGAGTCTTGGTTGGAGTTCACCGGGGCAGAGTCTTGGTTGGAGCTCACCGGGCAAAGTTTTGGTTGGAGCTCACCGGACAAAGTTGTGGTTGGAGCTCACTGGGTAGAGTCTTGGTTGGAGTTCACCGGGCAGAGTTTTGGTTGGAGCTCACCGGGCAGAGCCTTGGTTGGAGCTCATGTGACAACCTTCCTACCAACACAGAGCATGTGCGTCACGGGACGAGGGTGACATCCGCAGTTTCATGATTATTCAAATTAAAATTCCGGGAACAAAAACTTCCATTGAAATATATTTGCCAGGTTTTTCTGTCTCTGACCCCAGTGGGGAGATTCTCCCTCACTTCCTGTCTCTGTGACACCTATAGAGGAAATGGGGGGAGCGGTTGTCACCAGCACAGATAGGAATAACATTATTGTCAGTTCTAACCCCTCCGCACTCTCCTAAAGATGTGGTTCTCACTGGGCAGAGCCTTGGTTGGAGCTCACCGTGCAGTCTTGGTTGGAGTTCACCGTGCCGAGTCTTGGTTGGAGTTCACCGGGGCAGAGTCTTGGTTGGAGCTCGCCGGGGAAAGTTTTGGTTGGAGCTCACCGGACAAAGTTGTGGTTGGAGCTCACTGGGTAGAGTCTTGGTTGGAGTTCACCGGGCAGAGTTTTGGTTGGAGCTCACCGGGCAGAGCCTTGGTTGGAGTTCACCGTGCCGAGTCTTGGTTGGAGTTCACCGGGGCAGAGTCTTGGTTGGAGCTCACCGGGCAAAGTTTTGGTTGGAGCTCACCGGACAAAGTTGTGGTTGGAGCTCACTGGGTAGAGTCTTGGTTGGAGTTCACCGGGCAGAGTTTTGGTTGGAGCTCACCGGGCAGAGCCTTGGTTGGAGCTCACTGGGCAGAGCCTTGGTTGGAGCTCACCGGGCAGAGCCTTGGTTGGAGCTCACCGGGCAGAGTCTTGGTTGGAGCTCACCGGGCAGAGTCTTGGTTGGAGCTCCACGGGCAGAGTCTTGGTTGGAGCTCCACAAGCAGAGTCTTGGTTGAAGCTCACCGGGCAGAGTCTTGGTTGGAGCTCACCGGGCAGAGTCTTGGTTGGAGCTCACCGGCAGAGTCTTGGTTGGAGCTCCACATGCAGAGTCTTGGTTGGAGCTCACCGGGCAGAGTCTTGGTTGGAGCTCCCCTTTAACCCCTCGATCAGTCTTGTGTTTCTCCATGACGGCTGGAAGGAGACTAATGAATGTGATGAGTGGAGTCACAATCCTCCAATTACTGCCTCATCCTGTCCCATGACGGCCTTCCTCATCCAATTATGGCCAATTACCAATCTCCATAGATCAGGCCGTGTGCTGGCTCCAGGTCCGGAAAACAGAAAATTCATCCAAAAGATCTGAAAAGGAATGGGCAGAATTCAGGTCAATGTGACTGACGTGGATTAGATCGCCGGACGCCATGATTGACGTGGATTAGATAGCCGGACGCCATGATTGACGTGGATTAGATAGCCGGACGCCATGATTGACGTGGATTAGATAGCCGGACGCCATGATTGGCGTGGATTAGATAGCCGGACGCCATGATTGATGTGGATTAGATAGCTGGACGCCATGATTGACGTGCATTACATCACTGGACGCCATGATTGATGTGGATTACATCACTGGACGCCATGATTGATGTGCATTACATCACTGGACGCCATGATTGATGTGGATTTTCTTTGAGGGACGTTATTGATTCGATAATGAAGAAATAATCTGATCTCATCGATTTGTCTCGCAGCTGCAAAGCATTGTCAGCTCAGCCCGAGTGACAACACTGCTCCTCCATAGGTACAGTACGCTGAGTGAATGTTGTCACCTGAGGACAGGAAGTGCGTTAGTGGCAGGATCACCCGGTGATAATAAAGGAAATAAAGCCTGAGACAAGTGATTGAGGACCGGCGGTAAGACACAACATATTACTCTTGGAGTGAGATAGTTTACAATGGAGCATTATCTGGAAATAGCGACGTGTGACCACAATTAGCAGGCAGCGGGGTCGATTAGTGACCACATGCTGGAGATGACCCAACCCCGCTCCAGCCGAAAAGTCCAACCCACCAACCACAAGATCTTTAAAGCGTTCTGGTTTTCCTAGTTCTCGGCAGTAAGCCCCCGGAGAAGGTCTGGAGCCATGAACTATCTCACTGTCTTTCTCTTGCTTCTCGTGGCCGTCACCTGGACATGCGGTAAGTCGGGAAATTTACACATATGAAGAGATTGGTCAGATGTGTGACGGGTCAGATGTGTGACGGGTCAGATGTGTGACGGGGCAGATGTGTGACGGGGCAGATGTGTGACGGGGCAGATGGCATTATAGACAATATAACTTAATTCTGAGATTCTTTACAATGTGATGTCACCTTCACCAGATATATGGGTTAGGGGGTG
>NW_017309267.1:29472-42114 GCF_000935625.1 Nanorana parkeri | reverse complement strand
AGGGGGGGGGGGTCATCTTTTATGATCTAGACTTTCTATACCCTTTAGTGGCCAGCAGTGGGATGAATCCTTGTTCTGGGAAATGTCCCATGTTTCGCACAGCAGTTAATTTTGTGAAGTTTCCTCCCTGGAATTCCCCCGAACCCAACACTACAAATCTGTCTTCATGATGATACAATGTATGATAGAGCGATGATACAATGTATGATAGAGCGATGATACAATGTATGATAGAGCGATGATACAATGTATGATAGAGCGATGATACAATGTATGATAGAGCGATGATACAATGTCACTCCAGATTTAATAAGAAGAGAGCGTTCCTTCTAGGCAAGACTTGCTGCCATGGACAGCCGTCCATATCCACTGAGAGGGGGACTGTCCAGATGATGAAGGGGTTTACTGGAGGCTGCATGGAGGCACGATAGAGGCACAGGGGCGCATAGGGTGTCCTCGAAGTCACTAGGTGACATGGCGGGCACTGGGAGGCAATGGGCACACACAGGGATGCACTGGGGTCACTAGATGACATGGGAACTGGAGATGCTCTTGGAGTCACTGGGCACACCGGGGTCACTAAGTAACACGGGGACTGGAGGAACTCTTGGTGTCACTGGGTGCACTGGAGTCACTAGATGACACGGGGACTGGAGGAACTCTTGGTGTCACTGGGTGCACTGGAGTCACTAGATGACACGGGGACTGGAGGAACTCTTGGTGTCACTGGGTGCACTGGAGTCACTAGATGACACGGGGACTTGAGGTGCTCTTGGAGTCACTGGGGACACTAGATGACATGGGTACTGTAGATGCTCCTGGAGTCACTAGATGCACTGGGGTCACTCCATAACAGGGCCACTGGAGGCGTTCTTGGTGTCACTGGGCACACTGGAGTCACTAGATGACAAAGGCACACTTGGGGGACAGAAGGATACATATGGGCGAACTGGAGTCACATGACACAGGGACTGTAGGCACACTTGGAGACACTGGGTACACTGGGGTCATTGGATGACATGCATGGGACTGTGTATGACTTAGCGATAAGTTGCTTGATGCCAAGCCACCCACCACTCTGTAATTTAAAGGAACCACCAATCAGGAGAGCCGATGACACCATTCAGATATGTTACATTGTTGCTGATTCAATACAACGAATGAAGCGCCCAATCAAATCTTTGCATCTTGAAGTTTCCATCTGGAGCCGCTATTACTACATTTCATGGTCATTACAACTTCTCGGTTGTTCGTCAGCACTGACATCCAATATATATCTTGTAGAGGAGTATCAGTGTTCTCAGTTCTGCTGCCGGTACATCCCGGCCCAATGACCCGTCTATAAGTCCAATAGGCATCCTATGTACTGTCCTCTATCACATGTTGTAGATGACGGCGGAGCTCCTGCACTGTTGATGTATGACCTCTAGATGGCGCCATCACACCACACAATGTATGAAGAAGGCCTCTCAGACCACAATATAGACTTTAGGTCACCACTTTTATACTACAGCGCCGGGCTTCTGGGCTCAATTCCCAGTAGTGTAACAATTTCTGTCTAGAAGGAAATCCTGGCAATTTTCTTCCTATCGGCACACCTGGGGGAGAGTCACAACAGGAGAACCATCTATGACGTGGCATTGAGAGACAACAGTACGATATTTGTGGTCAGGACTTGAGAATGGTGTCCACCTCATTGGTTCTGCTCAGGCCCATCAGGACGCAGGGCGGCACATTATTGTGCATTACGATGTGTGTCGGAGGTGCGTTGCCTTAGCATGTTGGGTTACCATTAAAGGTTGTCTCTTTTTGTCCTCTCCCCAGGTGACGGCGCCTCCCCCCTTATCTGGGGCTGTGATAGCTTCCTCGGGTATTGCCGGTTGGCCTGTTTTGCCCGCGAGTCCTCCGTTGGGCAGAAGGAGTGCGCAGAGGGAATGCTGTAAGTGATCTCTGCCACCGGCGTATAGCACCAGAATGTCTGGACCACAAGGGCCCCCATAGGATGCAAATTCATGTTACCCGAGAGACATTGTACTGAGACACGGGCCCAGCTAGGCAATGCCGAGGACCTACATGTCACGCGGTGTCACACATGGACCAAGCCTTGGTGACCACACTTGTCATCGAGACAGGAAGTGAGGGGAGATCCAAAATGGTACCATTGTCCCCAGAACAATCTTCCAACAGGGACACCTAAAGGGAAGAGTACGGGGAGGAAGGGGGATAGAGAGGGAAGAGGGGAAGGGCAGAGTATGGGGAGGAAGGGGGATAGAGAGGGGAAGGCAGAGTATGGGGAGGAAGGGGGAGGGAAGAGGGGAAGGCAGAGTATGGGGAGGAAGGCTGATAGAGAGGGGAAGGAAGAGTATGGGGAGGAAGGGTGATAGAGAGGGGAAGGCAGAGTATGGGGAGGAAGGGTGATAGAGAGGGGAAGGCAGAGTATGGGGAGGAAGGGTGATAGGGGGGGAAGGCAGAGTATGGGGAGGAAGGGGGATAGAGAGTGGAAGGCAGAGTATGGGGAGGAAGGGTGATAGAGAGGGGAAGGCAGAGGATGGGGAGGAAGGGGGATAGAGAGGGGAAGGCAGAGGATGGGGAGGAAGGGGGATAGAGAGGGGAAGGCAGAGGATGGGGAGGAAGGGGGATAGAGAGGGGAAGGCAGAGGATGGGGAGGAAGGGGGATAGAGAGGGGAAGGCAGAGGATGGGGAGGAAGGGGGATAGAGAGGGGAAGGCAGAGGATGGGGAGGAAGGGGGATAGAGAGGGGAAGGCAGAGGATGGGGAGGAAGGGGGATAGAGAGGGGAAGGCAGAGGATGGGGAGGAAGGGGGATAGAGAGGGGAAGGCAGAGGATGGGGAGGAAGGGGGATAGAGAGGGGAAGGCAGAGGATGGGGAGGAAGGGGGATAGAGAGGGGAAGGCAGAGGATGGGGAGGAAGGGGGATAGAGAGGGGAAGGCAGAGGATGGGGAGGAAGGGGGATAGAGAGGGGAAGGCAGAGGATGGGGAGGAAGGGGGATAGAGAGGGGAAGGCAGAGGATGGGGAGGAAGGGGGATAGAGAGGGGAAGGCAGAGGATGGGGAGGAAGGGGGATAGAGAGGGGAAGGCAGAGGATGGGGAGGAAGGGGGATAGAGAGGGGAAGGCAGAGGATGGGGAGGAAGGGGGATAGAGAGGGGAAGGCAGAGGATGGGGAGGAAGGGGGATAGAGAGGGGAAGGCAGAGGATGGGGAGGAAGGGGGATAGAGAGGGGAAGGCAGAGGATGGGGAGGAAGGGGGATAGAGAGGGGAAGGCAGAGGATGGGGAGGAAGGGGGATAGAGAGGGGAAGGCAGAGGATGGGGAGGAAGGGGGATAGAGAGGGGAAGGCAGAGGATGGGGAGGAAGGGGGATAGAGAGGGGAAGGCAGAGGATGGGGAGGAAGGGGGATAGAGAGGGGAAGGCAGAGGATGGGGAGGAAGGGGGATAGAGAGGGGAAGGCAGAGGATGGGGAGGAAGGGGGATAGAGAGGGGAAGGCAGAGGATGGGGAGGAAGGGGGATAGAGAGGGGAAGGCAGAGGATGGGGAGGAAGGGGGATAGAGAGGGGAAGGCAGAGGATGGGGAGGAAGGGGGATAGAGAGGGGAAGGCAGAGGATGGGGAGGAAGGGGGATAGAGAGGGGAAGGCAGAGGATGGGGAGGAAGGGGGATAGAGAGGGGAAGGCAGAGGATGGGGAGGAAGGGGGATAGAGAGGGGAAGGCAGAGGATGGGGAGGAAGGGGGATAGAGAGGGGAAGGCAGAGGATGGGGAGGAAGGGGGATAGAGAGGGGAAGGCAGAGGATGGGGAGGAAGGGGGATAGAGAGGGGAAGGCAGAGGATGGGGAGGAAGGGGGATAGAGAGGGGAAGGCAGAGGATGGGGAGGAAGGGGGATAGAGAGGGGAAGGCAGAGGATGGGGAGGAAGGGGGATAGAGAGGGGAAGGCAGAGGATGGGGAGGAAGGGGGATAGAGAGGGGAAGGCAGAGGATGGGGAGGAAGGGGGATAGAGAGGGGAAGGCAGAGGATGGGGAGGAAGGGGGATAGAGAGGGGAAGGCAGAGGATGGGGAGGAAGGGGGATAGAGAGGGGAAGGCAGAGGATGGGGAGGAAGGGGGATAGAGAGGGGAAGGCAGAGGATGGGGAGGAAGGGGGATAGAGAGGGGAAGGCAGAGGATGGGGAGGAAGGGGGATAGAGAGGGGAAGGCAGAGGATGGGGAGGAAGGGGGATAGAGAGGGGAAGGCAGAGGATGGGGAGGAAGGGGGATAGAGAGGGGAAGGCAGAGGATGGGGAGGAAGGGGGATAGAGAGGGGA
The DNA here is from genome assembly GCF_000935625.1 of Nanorana parkeri. Lineage (NCBI taxonomy): Eukaryota > Metazoa > Chordata > Amphibia > Anura > Dicroglossidae > Nanorana > Nanorana parkeri. The sequence continues at coordinate 37,799 of NW_017309267.1, read as the reverse complement.
AGGCAGAGGATGGGGAGGAAGGGGGATAGAGAGGGGAAGGCAGAGGATGGGGAGGAAGGGGGATAGAGAGGGGAAGGCAGAGGATGGGGAGGAAGGGGGATAGAGAGGGGAAGGCAGAGGATGGGGAGGAAGGGGGATAGAGAGGGGAAGGCAGAGGATGGGGAGGAAGGGGGATAGAGAGGGGAAGGCAGAGGATGGGGAGGAAGGGGGATAGAGAGGGGAAGGCAGAGGATGGGGAGGAAGGGGGATAGAGAGGGGAAGGCAGAGGATGGGGAGGAAGGGGGATAGAGAGGGGAAGGCAGAGGATGGGGAGGAAGGGGGATAGAGAGGGGAAGGCAGAGGATGGGGAGGAAGGGGGATAGAGAGGGGAAGGCAGAGGATGGGGAGGAAGGGGGATAGAGAGGGGAAGGCAGAGGATGGGGAGGAAGGGGGATAGAGAGGGGAAGGCAGAGGATGGGGAGGAAGGGGGATAGAGAGGGGAAGGCAGAGGATGGGGAGGAAGGGGGATAGAGAGGGGAAGGCAGAGGATGGGGAGGAAGGGGGATAGAGAGGGGAAGGCAGAGGATGGGGAGGAAGGGGGATAGAGAGGGGAAGGCAGAGGATGGGGAGGAAGGGGGATAGAGAGGGGAAGGCAGAGGATGGGGAGGAAGGGGGATAGAGAGGGGAAGGCAGAGGATGGGGAGGAAGGGGGATAGAGAGGGGAAGGCAGAGGATGGGGAGGAAGGGGGATAGAGAGGGGAAGGCAGAGGATGGGGAGGAAGGGGGATAGAGAGGGGAAGGCAGAGGATGGGGAGGAAGGGGGATAGAGAGGGGAAGGCAGAGGATGGGGAGGAAGGGGGATAGAGAGGGGAAGGCAGAGGATGGGGAGGAAGGGGGATAGAGAGGGGAAGGCAGAGGATGGGGAGGAAGGGGGATAGAGAGGGGAAGGCAGAGGATGGGGAGGAAGGGGGATAGAGAGGGGAAGGCAGAGGATGGGGAGGAAGGGGGATAGAGAGGGGAAGGCAGAGGATGGGGAGGAAGGGGGATAGAGAGGGGAAGGCAGAGGATGGGGAGGAAGGGGGATAGAGAGGGGAAGGCAGAGGATGGGGAGGAAGGGGGATAGAGAGGGGAAGGCAGAGGATGGGGAGGAAGGGGGATAGAGAGGGGAAGGCAGAGGATGGGGAGGAAGGGGGATAGAGAGGGGAAGGCAGAGGATGGGGAGGAAGGGGGATAGAGAGGGGAAGGCAGAGGATGGGGAGGAAGGGGGATAGAGAGGGGAAGGCAGAGGATGGGGAGGAAGGGGGATAGAGAGGGGAAGGCAGAGGATGGGGAGGAAGGGGGATAGAGAGGGGAAGGCAGAGGATGGGGAGGAAGGGGGATAGAGAGGGGAAGGCAGAGGATGGGGAGGAAGGGGGATAGAGAGGGGAAGGCAGAGGATGGGGAGGAAGGGGGATAGAGAGGGGAAGGCAGAGGATGGGGAGGAAGGGGGATAGAGAGGGGAAGGCAGAGGATGGGGAGGAAGGGGGATAGAGAGGGGAAGGCAGAGGATGGGGAGGAAGGGGGATAGAGAGGGGAAGGCAGAGGATGGGGAGGAAGGGGGATAGAGAGGGGAAGGCAGAGGATGGGGAGGAAGGGGGATAGAGAGGGGAAGGCAGAGGATGGGGAGGAAGGGGGATAGAGAGGGGAAGGCAGAGGATGGGGAGGAAGGGGGATAGAGAGGGGAAGGCAGAGGATGGGGAGGAAGGGGGATAGAGAGGGGAAGGCAGAGGATGGGGAGGAAGGGGGATAGAGAGGGGAAGGCAGAGGATGGGGAGGAAGGGGGATAGAGAGGGGAAGGCAGAGGATGGGGAGGAAGGGGGATAGAGAGGGGAAGGCAGAGGATGGGGAGGAAGGGGGATAGAGAGGGGAAGGCAGAGGATGGGGAGGAAGGGGGATAGAGAGGGGAAGGCAGAGGATGGGGAGGAAGGGGGATAGAGAGGGGAAGGCAGAGGATGGGGAGGAAGGGGGATAGAGAGGGGAAGGCAGAGGATGGGGAGGAAGGGGGATAGAGAGGGGAAGGCAGAGGATGGGGAGGAAGGGGGATAGAGAGGGGAAGGCAGAGTATGGGGAGGAAGGGTGATAGAGGGGGAAGGAAGGAAAGGACGGATTAAGTGGATGACAGTCACAGACCAAGCCCTGTATAAAGTTTGTAGTTTATTTGGCTGACTCAGATGCTTTCGGGAACCCTTAGGTCCTTCCATCCCATTATATTGTGTAAAGCCCGAGGGAGGGAGGGAGGGAGGGGTCAGAGGGATGGGAGGGGTCACAAAGCATCTTTAATACCTCGAGTTACCCAATAGAAGGGACCGCTGATACCAGAGATGTTCTGTGCAGAGCTTTGGCTCACATGGTAGACCCGGGAATACTTTTCTTGCCCCGTTTGAAAGGTTTGTGGGAATTCAGTATATGAAGTGTGAATCTTAATGACAGGTCCTCTTTGACCGGTATAATTGACCAGTGACGGCCATCTTGCTTCTGTCTGCCAACAGGTGCTGCATCCCCAATGTTTTTGGGACTTTCTGGTGAGAGACTCTGGGGAAGAGCTGCCGAGCGATGACAAGGAACATACAGCTGATACCTGTAAATGATTTTGTATAATATGTGATTTTGACTTCCAAATAAAACAAATACCTGGATCAGCTCCATCCAATCACAGCGTTGCAGTTATTGATGACATCTTAAAGGTGAACGCTCGTTCTGTGCGAAGACATGCAAAAACGAACGTTCTTAGATAGATTTTCTTTTCGGGTTGAACGTATGTCATGTAATACGGCATGGTGGCCACTAGATGGAGCTGAGGAGCACGGTGCCATGTGCTGCAGGTGCCACCAGTGCAGCCTATAGTGACTGATACCCAAAGCAAGACTGAGATGGCGCAGGCAATTCCGTGGGCGGCCATTGACCCAGGGGGCTCCCAGCTTTGACTTTAGACCCCGAGAGTCGCCCTCAGACAAGGTAAGGGGGCAAATATCACTCTGTTTATAGCTGAAGGATGAGGCACAAAGATCCACACAGATCTAAAACATTCACATTCATGAAGACGTCCAATCACAACGTCCAATCACAACCGGTTCTCTTTCAAGCTCATCTCTGCCTGAAGCTTTCAGTTTTGGGGGAGTGCTGTAGGGTTTCATCACCCATTGGGTTGTTATTGCCCCCCATGACCTGCAGACTCGCTTCCTATGCTTAGGTGGCAATTGCCCCCCATGACATGCAGACCCCCTTCCTAGGCTTAGGGCGTTATTGCCCCCCATGACCTGCAGACCCCCTTCCTAGGCTTAGGTGGTTATTGCCCCCCATGACATGCAGACCCCCTTCCTAGGCTTAGGTGGTTATTGCCCCCCATGACATGCTGACCCCCTTCTTAGGCTTAGGTGGCTATTGCCCCCCATGACCTGCAGACCCCCTTCCTAGGCTTAGGTGGCTATTGCCCCCCATGACCTGCAGACCCCCTTCCTAGGCACCTCACCCTTTAGCCATGGGGTAGGCAACCTCAGTACTTCAGCTGTGGCTAAACTATAAATCCCATCGTCCTTCTGCCTCTGGGTGTCATGCCTGTGGCTGTCAGTCTTGCAATGCATCATGGGACTTGTAGTTCCACAATAGCTGGAGTGCCGAGGTTGCCCACCCCTGCCTTAGGGTCACTGGACCTAGTCCCTTCCCCCATAGTGCCGGCACAGAATGGTGACAACGGGTCGCCTGCACAGCCCGGGGGGATCAGAGGAACCAGGGAATGGATTTGCTGGTTGGTGGGACTCTCCGGCACTGGAGTACCCACATGCCGGAATATGCTGCCCCTCCCCCCACCATGGCAAACTGCACAGAACATACAAAAATGACATTTAATACATGTATGATGCGGAGGACGTGATCTTCACTCCATACATGTTCATCAGATACGCTCCCTGCTTCATAGTGCTGCACGGGGATTGCGCAATCCCTTTAAAGAGACCCTGTCACCAAAATCCCAGAAAAGTTACGTGTAGTCAATGATGACTTGCAGGGTCCGTCCTTTCTATCAGTGATTGATTATTGACTCGGAACCTGCTAGAAATCTGACTGCTTCAGGAAGAGTCAATTCTCAAGCCCTTCCCCCTTCTATGTCACAGACCTCTAATTACTGTCTGTGCTGGCCCAGCTTCCTCACCTCCCCTCACCTCCCTACATAACCTTTTATGTAGGTGGAGGGAAAAGGGATGCACTCCAGCCGTGCTGAAACTACAAAATCCCATCATGCATCTGCGGCTGGGAGTCATGCCTGTGGCTGCCATATTCTTGCAATGCACCATGGGACTTGTAGTTGCAGCACAGCCGGAGTTTGCTTGCCCTTGCTATAGAGTGTGACTTGAGTGACAGCACTGAGTCTGATGACATCACATCCAAGATGGCGGCACGCAGCAGCAGTCTCGAGGCTTGTGGATATCTACACAATGGAGGCCATTACAGGTAAATAACATACATGAAATGTTCATAGCATCTCCCCCCCCCCTCCCAAAAATGTATATCTGCAGCGTGAGATCTAAGGCACTACTGCCTCTGGCTGCTGTCTCAGGAGACTTGGTGATGTCACTACTGTGCTGCTCACTTGTGCTCCTTGCTGGAGGCTCTGACAGGAAGCAAAGCCCCGCCTCTACCAAGATGGCCGCCTCCACACAGTGCAGAACAAGGCATGGGGAGCCTGTAATAGGGAACAGCTCAGCTGCGGGGAGATCACAGGCAATACTGGTCACCGGGCCTTTGCCCCCATCTGCCCTTTTTTGGGGGGCAAAGTTCAGTTCCTCTTTACGCCAACTGATCCCAAAAATCTGCCCTTCATGCCAGTCATGGCACCGCCCTTCTGGCCGATGTCACCGCCTACAATGCAGGACCGGCAGCTGCCGCCGATAGACTAAACAGAGATCGAATTAATGAAATACAATATAAATTGTGATTATTTCCGGTATTTATATAGAGCCGGCAACATACTCCGAGCTGTACACAGCGCACACTGACACCAGTCCCCGCCCTCAAGGAGCTCACAATCTCAGGTCGTCATGGATACACATACAGGAGCCAATTAATGTACCAGCATGTCTATGGAGTGTGGGAGGAAACCGGAGTACCCGGAGCAAACCCACCCAATCACAGGGGGAACATGCAAATCACTAGTCATCAATCACCGTCATTTAAAAGACATGCTTCTAGAAAATTCACCTGCAGTGAATCTTTTCTGAATGTCAGATTCACTGCTTTAAAAAAATACCCCATTAGGTCTAATCACTAGGTGGCGCTGTAGGTGAAATATCACTCTATTGTAATACCACAGCTGGTCACTAGGTGGCACTGTAGGTGAAATATCACTATATTGTAATACCACAGCTGGACACTAGGTGGCGCTTTATGTGAAATATCACTATATTGTAATACCACAGCTGGACACTAGGTGGCGCTGTAGGTAAAAATATTACTGTATTGGAATACCACAGCTGGTCACTAGGTGGCGCTGTAGGTAAAATATTACTGTATTGTAATACCACAGCTGGTCACTAGGTGGCGCTGTATGTGAAACATTACTGTATTGTAATACCACAGCTGGACACTAGGTGGCGCTGTAGGTGAAATATCACTATATTGTAATACCACAGCTGGTCACTAGGTGGCGCTGTAGGTAAAATATTACTGTATTGTAATACCACAGCTGGTCACTAGGTGGCGCTGTAGGTGAAATATCACTATATTGTAATACCACAGCTGGTCATTAGGTGGCACTGTAGGTGAAACATTACTGTATTGTAATACCACAGCTGGTCATTAGGTTGCACTGTAGGTAACATATTACTGTATTGTAATACCACAGCTGGTCAGTAGGTGGCGGTGTAGGTGAAATATTACTATATTGTAATACCAGAGCTAGTCACTAGGTGGCGCTGTAGGTGAAATATCATTCTATTGTAATACCACAGCTGGTTAGTAGGTGGCACTGTAGGTGAAACATTACTGTATTGTAATACCACAGCTGGTCATTAGGTGGCACTGTAGGTAACATATTACTGTATTGTAATACCACAGCTGGTCAGTAGGTGGCGGTGTAGGTGAAATATTACTATATTGTAATACCAGAGCTAGTCACTAGGTGGCGCTGTAGGTGAAATATCACTCTATTGTAATACCACAGCTGGTCATTAGGTGGCGCTGTAAGTAAAAAAAATTCAACAGCAGCTTCCAGACCAGGTAAAATCCAGGCTATGAGCGGAGTGGCCGGACGTCAGAAGCAAACTTCAAGTAGTGCTTAAAAAACCACTTTAGGTCCGATTTCCAAAGGTTCTTATAGGGCAGTTTGCTGTCACAGGCTGATCCAATGCAACTGTTGATGTGGCTTTTCTACGCCGCTTTATTATTATATTGCAATGCCGTAGTTAGTCACTAGGTGGCGCTGTAGATTGTTATTATATTGCAATGTCGTAGTTAGTCACTAGGTGGCGGTGCAGCTACAAATTTCTACTGCAGCTCCAAGGCCAGGTCCAATCCAGGCTAGCTTATTAATATTCAGGATTTGGAGGTTTCTCCTCTATAAAGCGTTATGCTGCATCACCCTCGGCATGCGAGCCCGTCACCGACCTAAAAACTGCAGGTAAAAGCACGGAGAAATCAAGTGTCCTGGGACTGACTGTGCTGGCCCAGCCCCTCCCCTAACCTTTGTTGTAGTTGCCAGGGAAGGAGTGTAGAAGAATACCATAGAGTGTCACTTGAGTCGGCTGGTACACATCCAAGATGGTGTCACCCATGTCCCATGGCACGGGGCTTTCTCGGGTATAAAACATGCATATAATATGAAATGCTCATATGACCCGATGGGACGGTTCTTGTAGCGATCGGTCGGGTGACAGGGTCTCTTTAGGTGAACAGTGAGAAGCCGTGTGCAGAGGAGCCATAAGAGAACAAGGCATGCTGGGACTTGTAGTCTGTAGACATCCGAAGCCAGATCAGGACACCGATGAAGGCTTTGAGACATTGTCCATGAGCTCCTCCACCGTGAACCTCCGAAAGGCGATCTTCTCGCATGCGTCCGCGCCGCACTCGAAGAGACATCCGAACGCATGCGCGCCCTGGCAGACAGCCAGGTCGGAGTATGCGCTGGGGCCTTGGTTGATGATCCACGGTTGGGTCCACCCGGAGGGGAGCAGCGGGGACTTGTTTAGGTAGATCCCCAGGTCCACCCTCTTGTGGTTGCTGGTGGGATGGGAGTAGAGGAGCCAGGAGGAAGCCCGGTTCTCAAGGCCGTCCTGGTCATCTGCCGCTTGGTGGATCTCCAGGGGTTGGTAGCTCACCACGCTGCCCTGGCACCCGTGGGGCGGCTCACAAAGGTCCCTGCAGAAATGGGAACTGCTGAACCCGGCGGCCTGGTCGCTGCTCGTGGCCTCCACCCGGAAGTGCTTGCTAGTGCGGGCGCTGCAGTATAAGACGCCGGGGCCGTTGCCGCAGGCCACGTCTGCCACTTCGCACTCGCCGGTCGGCTGTTGCCACACGGTGCTGCCCTTGTGCCAGCTCTTGCCGTGGTCGTCGCTGTAGAAGACGAAGGAGTGGGGCTTGGTCTTCCACGGCACCGGTAGGCCGCAGACACGGGAGTGGACGTAGTAGAGGTAGGCCGGCACTGTCAGCCTTCCGGATGCAGAGCGGATCCCGTGGCCCGGCCCAGCCGCCACGGTGGCGCAGTTCTTCACGTCTCCGGCCAGGACCTCTTCCGTCACATCCACCAGGGAGCTCCAGGACTTGCCGTGGTCGGCGCTGGTGACGTAGCAGATCCGGGCGGCGTTCTTGCCGGTAAATATCTGTCCCATTTCTGAGCAGTCTGTGCGGACGCAGATGAAGAACAGGAAGACGGTGTTGGTGTCGCTGTCGTACAGGGGGCACGGGTTCATGGTGCGGTGGTCCAGCAGCTTGGCGTGTCTCACGGCAATCATGTCTTCCCACTGGAGGAAAAAACAAAAATCATGTATGACACCAACACGTCTTCAAATGTGATCACCGAGAGCAAAATATCCCCAGACTGCAATACCCACACTGATCACCAGGGGGCACTGTGACCGGAATATCACTATACTGGAATACCCACACTGATCACCTGACTGCAATACCACCACTGATCACCTGACTGCAATACCACCACTGATCACCTGACTGCAATACCACCACTGATCACCTGACTGCAATACCACCACTGATCACCTGACTGCAATACCACCACTGATCACCTGACTGCAATACCACCACTGATCACCTGACTGCAATACCACCACTGATCACCTGACTGCAATACCACCACTGATCAC
>NW_017309267.1:7992-29424 GCF_000935625.1 Nanorana parkeri | reverse complement strand
ACCTGAGTGCAATACCCCCACTGATCACCGGACTGCAATACCACCACTGATCACCTGACTGCAATACCACCACTGATCACCTGACTGCAATACCACCACTGATCACCTGACTGCAATACCACCACTGATCACCTGACTGCAATACCACCACTGATCACGTGACTGCAATACCACCACTGATCACCAGGGGGCACTGTGACCAGAATATCACTACTGTATACTGCAATGCAAACAAAAGACACCCAACAAGCGAAAGATGACCTCCGTCCTCCCCTTCAGTCTTCTATCTGACCTCCGTCCTGGAATGGTCACATGTGCCGGAGTTCCACTTTAATGACCGGCACCAGCGAGATGACCAAACTGACCTGCAGAGTCCCGCGAGCCTCCACCCCCCTCCTCATCACCAGGTACAGGGCGTCCTGGTCCCGGGGGGACGATCGCTTCTCTGCAAAGGCCAGAAATATGGAGGGCTCCTCTATGTACAGGAGGGCCGGGATCCGGTACGTCACCCCACTGGGCTCCCGCTGGAACAGCGTTGTCACCTCCGCCATGGCTGACCTGGAGAGAGAGAGCGGGATATCAGGGGCTGCAACCAATCAGAATCATATTATCTATAGAGCTCTGACATATACCACAGCGATGTACAGAGAACACACTGAGCCAGTCACATCAGTCTCTGTACAGAGGAGCTTACACTCTAATGTCTCCCCCCAAGTCACACACTATTATTATACATGTCTATAGCTCTGACATATACTGGGGGGGGGGCCGCATACTGAAAGGAATGACAGAATGGAATGCTTATAGAGAATAATGGGAAGCAAAGTAGAAGATAATTTGCAGGCACGTTCTCCTTTACCGCCGGTCTTCCCCGTGTCTAGTGATATCATTTACAATTGGAGTGAGTTGGGATTTTTCATGTTTTCTATGGAATGCGCATAGAGTATGATGTGAAGAAAGATGGGCCTTGGAGTCAGAACCATTTGGCACATCCTTCCAGCACGGATCCCTGCGGTCCTGGACAGCCATGGCGCCTTTCTGTTGTGATTTTTAGTACCAATGAAGTCATATTTTTTGGATTCCATGAAAGAAAAAGATGAAAGGAAGATGCTGACGTTGTTTTATCTACCGTATTTTTCGCTCCATAAGACGCACTTTTTTCCCCCCAAAAGGAGGGGGAAAATGTGCCTGCGTCTTATGGAGCGAATCCCGACGCCCGAGACATGCAGTTTCGGGCGCCGGGCGAGTAGTAGGAGCCACTGCTCAGCTTTAATACGAGTGATCTGATGTGATCACTCGTATTAAAACCGAGCAGCGGCGACGATCGAGATTACCATAGAGCAGACGAAGAACGGACGTTCTTCGTCTGCTCTGTGTGATCACTGAGACCGTGGCAGCTATAATCACAGCGCCACCTGTCTCAGCGGGCACTAACTGCAGCTTCTGTCATAGAAGCTGTGACAGAAGCTACAGTCTGTCGAGTGCTCCATAAGGCGCGCCGGACCTCCCTGCGTCCTATGGTCCGGTGCGTCTTATGGACCGCAAAATACGGTATTTCTTCTGCATGTCACCGGTTATCAAACTTATCTTTCTCCAAAGAGGAATGGAGAGTTTACCTTGGTGAAGATCCGGTCCAACAATAGTCCTGACTCTGAGCTCTACACTGTACTGAACGCTGATTCAATTATTTCTAGACACCAGTATCATAATGTTGTTAGTCAACACGTTGAAAAATGGATTGCATTAAAGGAGAACTATGGGGTCAGTGTTTTTCCCTATAGTTCTCCTTAGGGTAACGTGAGGACACAAACTAGCGTCCTCCTGTCACCCTAAGCTCAGTATACCGCGAGCTACAGCACCCCGGTATACTGAGACGCCGCAGCTGAAACGGATCCCGACAATTGTGCCGGGATCCGCCCAGCTGCGTGACTGACAGCTGGCTCTGCCTATCTAGAGGCAGAGCCAGCTGTACCCGCCCCCTCCCCCGTCTGTTCCGCCAGTCAGCGCTGGAGGATCGGAGCGGGGAGTGGGGAATCCAGCCTCTCCCCTGTCACGGCAGAGAGCCGTGACAGGATCGAGAGGTGAGCGAGCGCCGGTATGTGTTCGCTCACCTCCCAATCTACTGAGCTGACCTGTGACAGTCTCATTGTCACAGGTCGGCTAGAACTATGAGGTGAGTGAAAAGCACTCGCCTCATAGTTCTCCTTTAAAGGTTCATTTTCTACGCCACACATTTTCCTGGAAATTAGTTCATCACGCATTCCAAATGAAAACAATGATAATCCCTATTAATCTGCTAACATGCGTTGAACAGTACATCTGCTAAAATGTTATTTTAAAGTGACATTAAAGGCAAACAATGTTTCCCCCCCAATGATAATGTCAGCACTCACCTTTAATGATGTCTCTTATTCCGATCTTCTTCTTTCCTGATGTTTTTATCTGTCCCTCCAGCGGTGCGGCGGCTCTCCGATCCTGCGCTGACTCCTCTGTCGTTGCTGGCACTTCCTGTCCCCCGGTGTCTGTGCGGGTGCACGCTGTCCATAGACTTACCTTGTGTCTCTCCTCGTCTACCGGCCAGAAAAACCGAACTGCGCCCGCCCCAAGATGCTTTGCGGCCGCCCGAGAATTTTCACAGACACAGGTAAGTATTAACCCTTTTCAAAGCGGGGGGAACTTTTTGCATATATCTACTGCTTGCTAGCCTCATATATATGCAAAAACACCGGAGGGTTTAATAACCCTTTAATTGTTAACGAATTCTCCCTACAAGGTGAATCTATTATTCCATCACAGTCTATGGCCATTTCATAGTGTAATTCACTCTTCAAAACAATGGTAATCCCACCTAATCTCAATGTTAGTATATGTCACTGCGCGGGTAGAGTATGTCTTCTGATCAGTCAAATAATTCAAAGTCCCATCTTTCTTCCCATTATACTGTTATACCATCATTCTATGTGCGTTCCATTGTGTAATACCTGTCATTCCATCGAAAACAGGACAAATCCGAAGTAATTTCAATTGTAAATTATATTACTATACATGAGGAAGACCTGCGGTAAAGGTTAAAGTGACATTAAAGGACACATTCCCCCCCCATGTTAATGTCAGCACTTACCTTAACTGATGTCTCTTTTTCCGATCTTCCTCTTCTTTCCTGATGTCTTCATCTGTCCCTCCAGCGGTGCGGCAGGTCTCCGATCCAGCGCTGACTCCTCTCTTCCGATCCAGCGGTGTCTGCATGCGGGTGCACGCGCCCATAGACTTACCTTGCGCCTCTGCTCGTCTCCCGCCCGAGAATCCGAACTGCGCATGCGCCCGCCCCCAAAATGCTTTGCGGCCGCACAAACAGTTTCGTTATCTCTGGCGGGAGCGCGCAGCGAAAACAAGGTAAGTTTAAACCGCTGTTAAAGCGGTTTTTTTTTTAGGGCTGGTAATGATTAACATTTTCGTGTTCGATTAATCAAATTTTTTTTAACCGATTAATCGATTAATTATAACGCACATACAGATCCAACTACATTGGCCTATACACATGCAGCGCAGCAATGAAGTCATAAAATGAACTAGGATCACACTAATCCAGCACGTTATTAATCTCACGCACCCCACTCAATATGGCCGCCGCTTGAGTGCGGCAACTCAGAATAATAACGTGCTGGATTAGTGTGATCCTAGTTCATTTTATTGCTTCATTGCTGTGCTGTATGTGTATAGGCCAATGTCTTGGCTGGCGCTCGTGCAGAAAGTTTCTTGGGCAAACTCACCGGCCCAAGTGGCTCCATCGGCTAACGAAGAGGGGAGGAGTCCGGTGACGTCAAGCACATTGGCGTCACCTGACCCCTCCCCCTTCCCTTCGTTAGCCGTCACGGACATCGATGTCACCGCACTCCTCCCCCCTTCCCTTCGTTAGCCGACGGAGCCACTTGGGGAAGGGGGGAGGAGTCCGGTGACGCCGATGTCCGTGACGTCACCGGATCGCCGACGGGACTCCCGGAAGCCGGCGGAGAGGTGAGTGTTTTCATTAGAGATCAAAATAATTTTAATCGATCAAAAAGTTTAACGATTAATCGAGAAATTAATCTTTAATTTCCAGAGCCCTAGTTTTTTTTCCAACTGTTTGCCTATATCTACCGCTCGCTAGCAGCAGATATAGGCAAAAAAAAGAACGGGAGGGTTTAAAATTCCTTTAACTTTTTCAGATTTGCCTACAAATGACCTGATACTTTGCTTCCCATTATTCTCTATGGGCATTCTTGGTGTCATTCCATAGAAGATGATGATAATCTCACCTAATCTCAAATGTAAACAACGCTACTGCGCTTGGAGAGTATGCCTGCTAAAGATTTATTTCATGTGTCAAATGGTTCTGACCCCAAAGCCCATCTTTCCTCCCCATTATACTATTATATCATCATTCTATGGGCATTCCATTGTGTAATTCACAACAGAAAGGCGCCATTGCTGTTCAGGACCACAGGCATCCGTGTTGGAAGGATGTGTCAAAGTGTTCTGACTCCAAGGCCCATCTTTCTTCACATCATACTCTATGGGCATTCGTGTTGTCATTCACCTCTGTCATTCCATAGAGAATAATACAGATGCCACCTCACCTCCATTGTAGAATACGCCACTATGCGTGCAGAATGTGTCTTCTAATGATTTGATACATCAAATAATTCTTACTGCAAGTCCCTTCATTCTTCCCAATATACTCTATGGGCATTCCATTGTGTCATTCACTTGTCATTCTATCATGGAAAACAGGAAAAATCCCGACTCATTCCAATTGTAAATTCTGGGAAGACCTGCGGTAAAGGAAAGCTTGCACGGCGCCATCCGTGGTAATTCATCACTGCGAGCACCACCTTTTTTTCTTATCTGGCCGGGACCGCTGTGGGGACTGCGGAGGGTCTCTCCATCGACTTACATCTGCGGTAAAGGAGAACTTGAAATCTTTTTCAGATTCGCCTACAAATTATCTTATACTTTGCTTCCCATTATACTCTATGGGCATTCCGTTTGGTTTCATTATACTCTATGGGCATTCCCTTACCCTGTCAAAGTCTATGGGCATTCGCTTACCCTGTCAAAGTCTATGGGCATTCCCTTACCCTGTCAAAGTCTATGGGCATTCGCTTACCCTGTCAAAGTCTATGGGCATTCTGTCAAAGTCTATGGGCATTCCATTCTGTCATTCCTTTTAGCATGCCCCCAGACAGAGAACACTGGGCCAGTCACTCCTGTCTCTGCACCATGGTGTGCTAGCTGTATATATTGTAGCTGTCAGTGCTCTGTGTTCTGGGCCATATCACCCCCACCTCCAACAGACCCCCCCTGCAGACACAGAAATGTAAACATACCTCTGTCCCTCTGGTCTGTGCTAAAAATGGCAATAGAACAGCTGTGCTAGGTTGTCTTCGGTGCAGGGGAAAAGATTGTCAGCCGGCGGCCATTTTCTCGTAGTTCATTATTTAGATGCTGTAGCTAAAAGGCAACAATAAAATGGCTTCCTCATGTGGTCTCTTCCGTTCAGTGACAGATCGACCTCTAGTGACCATACTTGTAAAGGAGTTTTGTCCAATGGACTGCGCTGAGGAGGACCGCACCCACCGAAGTGAGGGGGACCCCGCCCACTTCAGTGTTGCAGCTGCGGGATGTGACATGTGCTGAGTGTGTCCTTCATTATAGGGGGAGGGAATCGATCGATCCTTATAGGCAGAGTATAAATGTATGTACAGGTCCGGGGTGTGTGCAGTTGAGGAATGTACCATTTGTGCAGATGATATGCGTTACTTAGCAGCCAAGGTGCATTGACCTCACAGTGAATGGTCTCCTGCAATGATGCCGTAATCTCTCAGTGACCCTCATAATGGGCACAGCAGGTGTACAGACCCGGGAACTCAGCACAGGGATGGTGGGAGCCCCTCATAATGGGCACAGCGGGTGTACAGACCCGGGCACTCAGCACAGGGATGGTGGGAGCCCCTCATAATGGGCACAGCGGGTGTACAGACCCGGGCACTCAGCACAGGGATGGTGGGAGCCCCTCATAATGGGCACAGCGGGTGTACAGACCCGGGCACTCAGCACAGGGATGGTGGGAGCCCCTCATAATGGGCACAGCGGGTGTACAGACCCGGGCACTCAGCACAGGGATGGTGGGAGCCCCTCATAATGGGCACAGCGGGTGTACAGACCCGGGCACTCAGCACAGGGATGGTGGGAGCCCCTCATAATGGGCACAGCGGGTGTACAGACCCGGGCACTCAGCACAGGGATGGTGGGAGCCCCTCATAATGGGCACAGCGGGTGTACAGACCCGGGCACTCAGCACAGGGATGGTGGGAGCCCCTCATAATGGGCACAGCGGGTGTACAGACCCGGGCACTCAGCACAGGGATGGTGGGAGCCCCTCATAATGGGCACAGCGGGTGTACAGACCCGGGCACTCAGCACAGGGATGGTGGGAGCCCCTCATAATGGGCACAGCGGGTGTACAGACCCGGGCACTCAGCACAGGGATGGTGGGAGCCCCTCATAATGGGCACAGCGGGTGTACAGACCCGGGCACTCAGCACAGGGATGGTGGGAGCCCCTCATAATGGGCACAGCGGGTGTACAGACCCGGGCACTCAGCACAGGGATGGTGGGAGCCCCTCATAATGGGCACAGCGGGTGTACAGACCCGGGCACTCAGCACAGGGATGGTGGGAGCCCCTCATAATGGGCACAGCGGGTGTACAGACCCGGGCACTCAGCACAGGGATGGTGGGAGCCCCTCCTAATGGGCACAGCGGGGGTACAGAAACTGCAAAAACAAACATTTACACAGCAGAGAGTTTTAGAAGTGACAGAATGAGGAGAGGGACGCCGGTAAAAATGCTCTTTTCTTTTATTATCAATAATAATAAGAGGATTCGGCCTGAAGACAAAGCTAAGCTTCACAGATACAGCAGACGGACTGTCCTCCCCGCGTCACATGGTCCCCCTTCCACAGCGTACAAAACAAGGTAATTCCCGCTGAATAAATAAAAAGAAAATGGACAGAATTCTGAGAGACAAAGTTTTGTCCCGAAATTCACAAGGTGGATGAAACGATGAGCCGGTCGGGTCTCTCGGGGGGGCCGGCCCTTTAAAGCAGAACTCCGGCCACAACTTTGACTAACCTTCACTGTTGGACTCGCTTTTGTCTAGGTAAAAAAAAAGTTATACTCACCCGATCCCCGGAGCTGGCTTGCTAACACCGGACCCTCACTTCCCCCTCTAAGGTCCCTGCATCATCACCTTCCATACACAGTGTATAGGACGTGAGAAGGCCGAGGGACATACCAACGCTGCAACGGAGGAGACAGGCTGGAGAGAGAGCGCTGCCACAGCCGGCTGTGGTGACTATAACTTTTTTTTTTTAAACTAGACAAAAACAACAAGCAGTTAACCCTTGCAGTGGAGGGTTAGCCCCACTGCAAGGGTTAATAATGGGTTCTGCTTTAAGTGGGCCGCAACACTGGATGCCAGTAGGAGGGGCTTCTCATTATGCATTGACTGTAACTGGCTGCACAGTGATTACATAATCGGAAGCCCCGCCTACTGGCTCCCCACTCATCAGTAGTGGACTGTCAGCCATCATGGCCAACTCACTCGCAATTCTGGGGTGTCGACTGAGCGCGTCCGCATACCACCGGCGCATATATGCAGCAGCTCAGCCCTAAGGCCCACCTCCATGCCAAGCTGCTGTATATGTGTATAAGGCCCCACCCTTCTCGGTGCTGCCACATATATGACAAGGCTGCCAGAATATGGTTAAAGGGGCTGTCTTCCATGACGGGAAAGGTCTCCATTAGAGAGAAAGCTCCATTAGAGAAATTTCCCCTCATTTCCTGTCCAGCTGACAACAATCTCGCAAGACAGGAAGTAAAGAACAAAAAAAAAATCTGCAACAGGGATACAGGCAGTAATAAAATATGGACACAGGTTGCCAGCCCTTACTACTAAAAAGGATGACATTTTATTTCGGCGTCCCTGTTGGCATTGGCGTCACAAGGGGGTGCGGGTGACACCATTGGGGGTGCGACAACAAAATGACTTTGAAAATGAGTCATTTTGGTGTAACCCTCTCTAAAAAGTCAGGCACTCGGTCATAGGCTGAGAGCCCGACAGTGTCAGGAGAGAGGAGGGGACCCGGCGGCATACCTCATCCCGCCGGGTGAACGTCCCCTCCTCTCTCTGCCGGCATCCATCACCAAGATGGCCGCCAGCAGGCACCAATTAGATGACCGCGCATGCGCAATGTCACGGCAGGGTGTCACCCGGGTCTCCGCACTGGATGACACCCGGCCTCGGGACGCCGCTGCCTGTTGGAGATTTACCTCTACTTCCTGTCTGCTCAAACTAGGGATGCACCGATACCAGTACTTGCCTAAATGCTCCGCCTATGCCTAGCCCGATACTTCCGGTAAACAGGAAGCCGGACAGTGAGTCATTACACGGCGTCCGGCTTCCTATTTGGCCAGAAAGCCGGCTCCATGTTTTTTCGTCACCTAGTGATGAGAAGCATAGAGACGGCTTCCCGGGTGGCGAGTCATTACACGCCGCCTGGCTTCCTTAATGGGACTTCCGGTATCGGTGAGTACAGGAAAGAAATAAAATACCGGTATTGGTGCGTCCCTGGGTCAAACTGTTTCCCTTGGGACAGGAAGTGAGGACAAGTCTCTCTAACAAAGCTTGGGATTGCAGTAAAACCTGACAGAGGGTCCAAATCTTCCCCACCCTGGCCAAACCTAACATTAAAACCAATCTGCCCTGTCAGAAAGTTTACGTGTGCGGCTAAAGCTGAAGAGAATCGGCCAAGACTGACCGGGCTCATCCAACATTCTAGAGATAACCACGCCGGCTTATTTATGAAAGATTCACATCTGATGCTTTTCCTAACTTTTGCTTTGTCACACATTGCCTCATCAGCTTGGGTGTCAAGGGTCAGAGCCTGTCGATTGTCTCCCAGCTTCTGAGTGTGCATAATATCCTCATATAGAGAGGCCTGTCTACATTCCTTGTTGCTCGATCCTGACACGTACGGGCCATTCAGCAGAATAAGAAAGGAGACCAGGAAAAGCCACCGCTCACTAATTCAGGCTGCCGGGTCTGTGGGCAGAGGTGCAGGCTGAATGGAGCTTATCCTTGCTCTGGGCCCACCAACGACATTAGCATTGACAAAACGTTATTGTTCCAGGACAAAAATGGACCTCCTCACACTGACACGTTTCATCCAGAAAAGGCTTAGTCGGTCTCTCCAGATGCAAAGCGTCAGTAGGAGGGTCTGGATAAAACCACAGAAGGTCCATCTCGATCAGTGGTTCTCAACCTGTGTAACCCACATTTGTCACACCTCAACCTAGGGTCCGGTGCGGGCTGCTGTGCTGTGACGGAGCGTCATCCATATGTGCATTGCTTGTACAGCTCCCTTGCAGGCCCTGTAGAGGTGCCGGGAGCCAGAATGTGACATCACTCCGGTCCAGGCACCTCTACAGGACACGGGAGGGAGCTGTAAGCAATGCACGTATGGATGAAGCTCACTCGCAGCCATACCCCCAGCCCACCCCAAGATGACACTCTCACCTAGTACATTGGAAGACGTGCGGCGACCCATTGAACATGGTTTGCGACCCACCAGCTGAGAACTACGGATCTAGACCCTCCTCACAAGGTTTCCCCTAGAAAGGGCTTAGTCTGTCTCTAGCTGACGTCCGTATGAGGAGGGTCTGGACTGACCTTCTATGGTTTTGTTCAGACCCTCCTGATACCGACACCTTTCATCCGGAGAGACAGACTAAGTCCTTTCCAGGTGAAACGCATCATTATGAGGAGGGTCTAGATGGACTATCCGTGTTATTGTGTGGAACAATAAAGTATTACTACTGCTAATATCATCGGTAAGCCCAGGACCAGGAGCACAGCATGGAGGATATGGAGAACAACAAATAAGGTCCATCCAGACCCTCCTCATACAGACACACTTTATCTGGAGACACAGACTAAGTCCTTTCTGGGTGAACCGCATCATTCTGAGGAGGGCCTGGACGGACCTACTGGGTTATTGTCTGGAATAATAAAGTTTTACCACTGCTAATGTCATTGGTAGGCCCAGGACCACAGCATGGAGGGTCTGGACAATAACACAGAAGGTCCATCCAGACCCTCCACATTTCATCTGGAGAGACAGACTAAGTCCTTTCTGGTTGAACCGCGTCATTCTGAGGAGGATCTGGACGGATCCTGTTATTGTCTGGAACAATAACGTTATACCAAAGCTGATTTTATCACAGGGGGACTGGTCTCTGATTTTAAGGAAGGATGTGGGGGGGGATATGAATCTTTCATAGTCAAAGCTGAAGATATTATAGTCACTGATAACAAAATATTCACTTGGTCTGTAACAGGCTGCGAGAACGGACTTTGTAACATGGCCGAAATAAAACGACGACGGCTTCTCTAATCCTGGCTATACACGGACTCACATTTATATATGTCCCTATAGAATCCATTCTGAAACCAGCAGCAGCTCCTGGACAAGTGGATGGAAACAAGAAAAAAAATAAAAGCAGAACTCCCTATTCCCTGATATGCCAAGAGGGTTGCCAGCAGAGGATGATGGGAGTGGTGTTTGTAGGGTGGTGCATGGTGGGCTCAGGGAGTCTGGGGCATCTCCTGGCTATTCTGACAGCGGTTTCGGATATTTGTTTGCGGGGGTTCTGTAGCCACGTGGCTCAGACAAAAACTTTCCGTGTAGCCCTGGGGGTAACCAATCGCATTCAAACGTACTCTAGAAAAGGGGCGGCTGAAAAGGTTTTTTTAATGCGTTTGGTAGGTTTTCGGGGCGTCACCGGGTGACGAGCCGCGTGGATAAACGTGACCCGTTATTTACTAAACCGATCTTTTCTAGTCTCATCTACAAAAGGGAATTACTTGCGGAATGTGGAGATCCCAGAATGCTCTGGCGATCGGCTACGATGAATGTATTACGGCGGCTGCGATATCTACGGGACTTACATAGAGAAAGCCGCAGCCGTAAGAGAACTTACAGCAGAACCTTGTCAATCGGGCCTACGCCACGGTCTAGGGCAGCTTCGCTAGCGAAATGTGTGGCTTTACAGAACTCCGATCCGGGGGGAAGGGTAAACATTGCTTTTTTTCCCCCAATTATCACTCTTGCGTTGTCCCTCTTAGGCCCCATTCACACTGAGCGATTCGCAAATCGCACGTTTGTCGCGCGATTTGCATTTTGAGCAAGCTAGAATCGCGGCAAAATCCGCTCCAAAAAGGGTCCTGCTGTAGCGACGCACGAACCGCGACATCGACGGACAGAGCCCCATTGCCATGCATTGGAGAGCGATATCGCGTGGTAAATAGCCGCGATATCGCGGGAATTACCGCGCGATAAATCGCTCAGTGTGAATGGGGCCTAAAGCATAACTCGACCGACAGACAGACAGCCAGGCCCCGCCCCCCCTCCCCTCCCCGGGTCTTCTTCCTTTGTTTCATTTTCTTCTCCGCAGCCAAACTGTCATGGAGTTTGGAGACCTCGGGTTCAAACAAGTCCATGACCAACGTGCCGTTCTCGTCGAAGAATTTGGCTATCGACTTGGTGAACTCTGCGTCCCGCTGCTGCTTGCTCCTCGCGCTGATGAAGGTGATCTTCAGCGTGTACTTGTCATCGAACCTGAGAGAGGGAGAGGGAAAAATACACGGGGAGGATGAAAAGAGGAAAGGGCCAGACGAGGCTGAAATGTGAACTCCGTGCATACAATCCATTAACTCCTTCAAAGCTGAGCTCCAGGTACGCATTATTTTTGCATGCATACAGTGACCCAGCCTGGCCCAAGGCAAGAATGCATATGCCGTACCTGATGGGCTACTGGGGATCCTGTAAACACTGCAGAAGTTGGAGCCACAACAGTACTGGCTGCCATCTTCCCGGTCCCGTACTGCATGCTGAGCGGCTTCCCCTCTGCAAACAGAATCTGGAGCAGTTGTCCATGGCAACCACTCAGCATCTCTCTTCAGTTTGCTCAGGTGAGATTTGGAAAATGAGACAGAGAAGCTGATTGGTTGCAGTGTAAAGCTGGTCCAGATTTTGATCAATTCCCCCCCACGTGTTTTGTGAATGGCCGCTGTGCCGAGCGAGTGACCTCCCGTGTCTTTAGAGCAGCGGGGAAGCTAGGGCCAGCTACAGTGCTATACAGGATCCCTAGGGGTCAATCATGTATGGCATATGCATAATTACATTGGGCCAATGCATACGTGGAGTGCAACTTTAGGCCTCGGGAGGGACAGGTGCTGTGTGGGGCCAACTGTACATCTCTATGACAGGATGCAGGAGCACATAGCCACACACCGACCCGAACTTGCACGTCCATACAGGTAAAGATTCGCGCCCTTGGAGGCAGACTGACTGTGTCCCGGTATACAGAGATGCCCCCGGCACACTGTACAGCAATCAGGACCGGTGCTGGAAACAGCAGTGATGGCCACGGATGGCGCCATGCAAATCCAGAGATGATAGTAATGAAGGTCACCAGCACTGACAGGATGGAGGAAATCCAAAAGTACTTTTTATTGTAGAACAGCATCGCATGTAAAAACACAGCCAACGTTTCGAAACCGCATGGGATCCCATGTTTGCCCTGATGAAGGGACCCCACCCAGTTCCAAAACGTTGGCTGTGTCACACATGTGATGCCGTTCTACAATAAAAAGAACTTTTAGATTTCCTCCATCCTGAGAGTGCTGGTGACCTTCATTGCTATCATGACTGTGTCCCCCGGTATGTACCTGTACGGACGTGCAAGTTCAGGTCAGTGTGTAGCCACCTCCTCGGTGCAGGTTTTTGCACAGACTTGCATGCTGCATGTCCAGCTGTATGCTGCATTCTTCTACCAAGACCGATGATGCCAGCAGTACCTCCGCTTCTGGCTACGGGAGGACTGGCAGTCTTCCAGGACTGAGCGTTGCTTATGCGAGTGCTGCTCAGTCCTGGAGTACTGTGAGACCAGAGCGTGCGATGACACAGGATCCATAAGGAAAGGCCCCTGCAAGGCTTCTCAGCCTTCTGCGACGCTGTTCTTACTGCAAAACATGTGAAACGCATATTTGGACGACTTCTGGTGACTTTTACTGACTACACCGGTCAAATGCTGTAAGGCAGGGGTCTCAAACTCAATTTAGTCGGGGGCCACGGGACACATTTTTTAGTCCCGTGGGGGCCGCTACTATATACGGTACCAGTTTTAATGAATGCACATGTTACAAGCGGCAACTGTCACCCATTCAAATTAATGATCGGGTGACAGCTGCTGCATGTAAACGCCTGCACACCGCATGTAATCATATGGGAAAGGATTACATGCAGTTAGTAAGCAATCACTATCCCTGAATACACAATTGTTTATCCAGGGATAGTGATTGTTTTTGTAACTGCATGTAATCATATCACATACAATTACATGCGGTATGCAGGTGTGTACATGCAGCGGCTGTCATCTGATCATTAACTTGAATGGGTGACAGTTGCTGCATGTAAACGCCAGATTAGGGATTCCTGCTGCAGGAAAACGCAAGTTCATGACCCAGGAATCCCTAATCACACCTGAAATATCACATATTAAACTCTCCCCTCCAAAGCCCCCAGCACACATAATAAACTTTCCCCCCTCCCTCCTTTCCTTCCAAGCCCCCTCACCTGCTTGCATCTTTGCAGGAAGGAGGCACATCATCGTTCCCTGGGTATCTAGTGGTGATTAGTAAGGTCTAGTGCAGACCTTACTAATCATCCATCATTCGGCCGGAGCACAGAACTGACAGAGCTCCGGCCGGAGCCAACGGGAGCAGCTCTGCGGTCTGCATACGACAAGAGATGCAGACCATGTAGCTGCTCCCGCAAGTCGGGCACGCGGTCCGTGACTGTGTGCCCGACTTGTCAGCTGGCTACGGGCCACACAGTACCGACACCAGTACCGACTTTGAGACCCCTGCTGTAAGGAATGCAATTTTAACGAAAGATTTGCTAAAAATGTAATGTTTTAGGATCACCGGGGACCTGGCTCCTGCCACCTGTCCAGCATTAATGAAGAAGCTGCCATTTTGACCTCCTGCACTTTCATGACACACAACCGCCGTATAAAATGTGACTCATTACCGTTTGAGACTGGATGAGAGGTGCCAGATGTCGTCGGGGTCCATACCAGTGCGATCCTTTCTGTGGGCCACCAGGAATATGCTCTTCTCTTTGTATGAGGTATAAACGGTGAGGACCCCCATCATCAGGAAATAGGTGAACGCGAGTTAAGCAAAACATTGTTTGGAAGGGTTAGAACCCCTGTCAAGTATTTTGGCTGCCTCTGTCCCAGTTGGAGAGTCAGCCTTTTATTTGTCCCGGTGACCACTGTAACCAAGACAGAAAGTAGGGATGCACCGACAGCGTTTTTTTGGTATAGAGTACCGATATGTTTATTTTTCGCTACTCGTTCATACCAGAAGTCCCATTAAGGAAGCCAGGCGGCGTGTAATGACTCACCACCCGGCTTTCTGATTAGCATGGAAGCCGTCTCCATGTTCGAAGCATGGAGCCAGCTTTCTGGCCAATCAGGAAGCCGGGCAATGTGTCATTACATGGCGCCTGGCTTCCTGATTGGCCGGGAAGCTGACTCCATGCTCCCTCCCACAAGGTGATGAGGGAGCATGAAGCAGGCTTCCCGGCCAATCAAAAAGCCAGGAGGCATTTAATGACGCGCCATTCGGCTTCCTGATTGGCCAGTTTCCCGACCAATCAGCTAGGCGGCGAGTTACTATACACTGCCCAGCTTCTCGATTGGCTGGGAAGCCGGCTCCATGCTCCCTTGTCACAAGTGACGAGGGAGTATGGAGCCAGCGTCACGGCCAATGAGGAAGCCGGGCATCGTGTACTGACTCGCTGACCCGGCTTCCTGATACTAGAAGCTCAGGTATCAGAGCATTTGGACGAGTACTCGCCCAAATACTCGGCATCGGCACTGATACTAGCATCGGTGCATCCCTAACAGAAAGCAAGCAGAAACTCAAAATTTTAGAGCTGCCACTGCAGTAAGAGGTGAGGGGAGGAGGGGGGATTCTTCCAATGGAGACAAATCACAACCATGACAACTGTTTGAAATGGGAATCATAATTTTGGGGATATTCCCTTGCACTTCCTGTTGAAGGGAAACCTCTCCAGCAGGACATGGCAAAAAATAATCCCTACAGTTAAAAAACCAAACCTTATGATCCTGCCAGAAATCTTATCCGCCGATAACTTCCTGTGCTGCACTCCAGTAACATTGTTACCAGTTATGTGTGTGGACAACAGAACAGCTCCTCGTATGTTACAAAAGATGAGAAGGGGAGGATTCCTGAAGTCCTGTCCTAGCTACTCCTCCACAGATACACTACAATGAATGAGAATTGTCACCCCAGGAGAGGAAGTGTGTAAAAATAAAGGAACATGAACCTAAAAAACAATAATAAATAATGCCGACAGCACATTAATGGGCTGCGTTACTGCTCTTAGGTTTAGATATACTTTAACCCCTTAAGGACCCTTTCGCCACCAAGGCCTTTTTTTTTTTGCAAACGTTATAATCCACATTTTAGGCCTGAAAATTACTTCAAACCTCCAAACATGATATATTTTCTGAAAGCCAAAACCCTATAGAATAAAATGGCAGCAGTTGCAAATTTTTATGTTGCACAATACTAGCAAAACTTATCAAACCCCAAAATTTTGTGAAAAATGCACTTAAAAAGGAGAACTATGGGGTCAGGGCTTTTTCCCATAGTTCTCCTTAGGGTAAAGGGAGGACACAAACTAGCGCCCTCCCGTCACCCTAAGCTCAGTATACCGCGAGCTACAGCTCCCTATATACTGAGACGCCGCAGCCGGAGCGGATCCCGACATCAATGTCGAGATCCGCCCAGCTGCGTGAGTGACAGCTGGCTCTGCCTATCTAGAGGCAGAGCCAGCTGTACCCGCCCCCTCCCCCGTCCGTTCCGCCAGTCAGCGCTGGAGGATCGGAGCGGGGAGGGGGAATCCAGCCCCTCCCGTCACGGCAGAGGGCTGTGACAGGATCGAGAGTTGAGCGAACGGCGGTATGTGTTCCCTCACCTCCCGATCTACTGAGCCGACCTGTGACAGTCTCATTGTCACAGGTCAGCTAGAACTATGAGGTGAGCGAAGAGCAATCACCTCATAGTTCTCTACAGCTTGCGGTATACTGAGCTTAGGGTGACGGGAGGACGCTAGTTTCTGTCCTCCCGTTACCCTAAGGAGAATTATGGGGAAAAGCCCGAACCCCATAGTTCTCCTTTAAGTTAAATTTAGTGCCCCAAACGAGTAAATAGATACCCAACATGCCCGGGTTAAAAATTGTGTGCGTCTGTGAAACCGACAAAAATCAGTACCCCAAAAAGTCCATAGACGACGCATTGAAAGCCCCCCACAGGTCATCAGTTTAGAGATACGTGTAAATACTGGCCCTAGAATGATTGCTCTCAGTCTGGCTTGCGTGGTGATACCAGACATGTGTAGCGCGATCGTCGTTTCCATACGTATGCGCACCTGACAAGTGTCGGATGTGTAGATGTGTGTGCCCGCAAGGGCGGGGGACTTTCAAAAAAAAAAAATGTTTTAATTATTTTAATATTTGTTTAAAACTGCTTTTTTTAACTTGCTATCACATAGGGGGACTTAAAAGTGGTGGTGACAGGTCCTCTTTAAGATGACATTGGGGGTCCAAAAGACCCCTAGTGTCACCTTTACACTTTAAGCTATTGAACTGCAGATCGCACATCAATAGTTTATTGCTGGGCTTCAGGGGCCGAGCACTGACAGCTATGGGACCGGAAGTGATGTACGGTAATCTGCATTACTCCCGCTCCCTTAGAGGAGGGAGGTCGGTGACCGGAAGTACACTGCTCTCCTCCCCAGCTTCTGGCCGGGAACCTCACGTCCGTCCTGGGCCCGCAGTAGGGGCAGCGGAGCCTGAAAAACACAACAGGGGTATCGGGCGGGCACTTAGCCGGCCCGTGGAAGCGATCTGGTGGCAGTTGAGCCACCAGAATTGCTTCTGTTGCAAAGCCGACAGCCGGCTCTACAAATCTAAACAGAGTCCCACGGCAAGTCTGTTTAACCACTTGAAGCCCGCGGTGTTACACCCCCTTCCTGGCCAGGCTCATTTTTCAGTATTCAGCGCTGCGGTACTTTGACTGACATTTATTCCGTCATGCAACGCTGTACTGAAATTAATTTTATACCATTTTTTGGGGACAGATAGAGCTTTCTTTTGGTGGTATTTAATCATCACTGCGGGTTTTATTTTTTACTATATTTAGGAAAAATTACTGAAAATTTGGGGGAAAAAAAAAAGTTTTGTTTTACATTATGTTAGGAAACAATGATTATTACCCAATTTTTTGGTAATATATAAAAGTCGGGGTGACGTCGGGTAAATAGACACCAAACATGTCAAGCTTAAAAATTGCGCACACCCGCGAAATCGCAAAAAACTACCATACCCAAAATTGACCATAGCCGACGCTTTAAAAGATTTTACCGCTCACCAGTTTAGTGTTATCAGTGATTGATGGCCCTAAAATTATTGATCTCATTTCGACGTTTGCGGCGATATGTAACATGTGCGGCGTAATGGGCGCAATCGTCGTTTTTGCAGGTATGCGCACCTGACGCATGTTTGCATGCGTCTATGTATGGGTGGGGACTTTAAAACATTTTTTTGTTTTAATTCTTTATGTGTAACTTTACATTTTGTTTTGGAAACTTAATTTTTTTTTTTCACTTAACTTTATTGCTATCACAGAGGGGGCTAAGAAACCCCCCTCTGTGATAGCAAAAAGATGTGACAGGTCCTCTTTATGGAGGCATCAGGGGTCTCGAAGACCCCTAATGTCACCTAGGACCCCCCTGAAGAAGCTGATGAAGCAGAGATCTGCTTCATCAGCTTCTCTCCAGTGTCTGAAGCTGGAGAGTGACACGAGAATGCGGAAGTGATGTAATATATAGCACTACCGCATTCTGATACCCTTATACGATCCGGGATATACTGACATAGTGCCTCCCTGTCAGAGAGGCACTATGCTGGTCCCGGGCTCGCACCGGGCATAGCGGAGCCCGGGACCAGCATGACAGCGGGAGGGGGGGAGGCGCGGAGGGAGTGCACATACCGTGACCTTATACAAGTGATCCGCCGTCTCTATAGCCGTCGGATCGCTTGTATGTTAATAGGCATTGCTGCCTGTTTTTAAATGTTGTGTCTTTCCCGCTTGCACGCCCCACACGAGTGGGCGGGGCTAACAGGCCATATATACACGGCCTGTTACATCCAGGAAGCTCCCAGCTTGGAGGCAGTTAAAAACCCCTAAAGGACCCATGGCGGAATAATCCCATCATGGGTCCTTAAGGTGTTAATCCTATGACACTCCCCATTGGCAGAATTGCACTTAGTGATGTCTGAAGCTCGTGCACACAATACAGAGGGCCTCCATCTCATGCCAAGCCCCACTCCCAACTTTTACCCCTTCATAGTAAAATCCTCTAATGGCTACTGAAGCTCTGCAGGGGCGGGGCTTAGCTCGAAATTGATGCCTGCTCCACAGCACATCCCCAGGACTAGGGAATCCTTGGGCTTACAGAAAATCATTTTACACCTCCAGAGAGTGGTACAAACTGTACGGTTCAGTGTCACCGGCAGCGAGAGGGCTGCACTAGTGTGCGTTAGTGAAAGGATATGATATGACGCAAAAGGCCAGAACAGGTTTCGATTCTGGGAATGGGTGCAAGTAATCCCACACCAAGGCCACAATGGCGAAGAGGCAAGAGATGGTGCAGATGATGAGGCGGCCATCGATGAGGGAGAAGTTTTCATAGTATCTGTATTTCTCCAGCAGGACCTGAAAACCAAAAAACGGAACATTGTGAATAACGCTCCTCGTCTCCAAAGGCCTAGCATGACATTGTGCTCGCTTATTCGCACGTGTCACCCAGAACTCTCAACATGTCTGATGTCACCCAGGTGAGGTTTTTTTTTAATAATGACTAGTCTATCCCACCTCAACCTAACCACTGAACCATCACGTTCTCAAACTCATCCCCACACCCCTACCTCCTTATGTATCACTGGCCCCTCCCTTTTAGACCCCGTTCACATTGAGCGATTTATCGCGCGGTAATTCCCGCGATATCGCGGCAAATTACCGCGCGATATCGCGGCAAATTACCGCGCGATATCGCGCTCCAATGCAATCCAATGGGGCAAAGGGTCCTGCTGTCGCGGGTCGTGTGTCACTACAGCAGGACCCTTTTTTGAGCGGATTTAGCCGCGATTCAAGCTTGCTCAATGAAAGCTTGACATCGCGCGGCAAATCTCACGATGTTGCGCAATTTGCATATCGCGCAGTGGGAACGGGGTCTTAGACTGTAAGCCCTCAGGGGCAGGGCCCTTCTTACCATCTTGTATAGAATAATAATAATTGGGGTGCTGCATTGGAGACTTGATCCAGCCCCCCCAAGCCTTACAATTGCACGCGCCCCACAAATCGAAAAAAAACTACTACCACACCCAAAATTGCGCTCATCAGTTTCATGTCATCAGTGATTGATGGCCCTAAAATGATTGCTCTCACTCACTCATGGACGCCCGATCACTTGAATGTAAACAACCATCGCTGCCTGTTTACATTTCTAACAGTTTCCCCACTCGTGTGCGCGCTGGGCATTGCGCACGAGCCAGGGGAGGGGCAGGACATCTTAAGACGCCCTCCTGCTGCTAAAAGGCTGCCGTCCGGCCGCTCAGGAACGGCCATTGACGGGAGGTGGGTAAATCCCACAGTTAGCTGATCCAATGCAGCATGCTTCCCGACTACCAGATAAGCAGCCTAGTGGTTAACTGAAGGCGTGCACATGGCGGGCTGACAACGTTGCTGCTAATTGCATGGCAGTGGCTTAGTGTTGTCAGCCTGCAACAGGAAGTGCTGTTAATGGTAGGGTAAAATAATTTGTAACATTCAAATAATCAGCTGGCCTAAGAACACCGGGGGAAATTTATCAAAACCGGAGCAGACAATTTCTGGAGCAGATTTGCACTGCAACCAATCGGCTTCTCCGTCTCATTCAAATCTTACCTGAGCAAACTGAAGAGATGCTGATTGGTTGCCCCGGGCAACTGCCCCAGATTCTGTCTGCTCCAATTTTGATAAACCCCCCCCCCCCCCATTGGTTATAGGGGGACATGATACCAAACACTGAAAAACTGATTTTGGGTTCACAAACTTCATCCGCTGTTTCAGTAAAGAAGCCCCCCCTATACAGAGGAGTCTTTCCTCCATCTCCCTGTCCTCGGGCCGCCCCGGGGAGACGACGGCCATTTGTTAAACCTCTGGAAGGGTTTTCCCGATAGATCCGGATTACCTTTTTGGCCGCGTCATCCAAGGAGTTTTTGACTGCAGATCCGTCCCATTTGTCGATTTTTACCGGCTTGTCGTCAATTTTCCACTAAAGGACGAGAAGACAGAAAACACCATCAATCCAGAGCATGTACTCCTTCCATTACACCGCACCACCCAGTCACCTTCAACACAGCATGCTGGGAGTTGTAGTTCTATGGAAACCTGGAGAGCCACACGTGCTAAATGCCGATATACCGACCCTCATGTATGTACATAATTCACAGCCGGGAGAAGATAGGAGGGGAATTTACAGCAGGCCTTCCAGTACAATACAAGGCTACCAGGGGTGGGGAACTCCACCCCTCCAGCCGCTGTAGAACTACAAGTCCCATTATTATACAGGATTTATATAGCGCAGTTTGCGCAGCGCTTTACAATATAAAGGAAGACTTTACTGTTACAATACAATTCAAGACAAGATGGTAAGGAGGGCCCTGCCCCTGAGGGCTTACAATCTAAAGGGGAGGGGCAAGTGATACATGAGGAGGTAGCTGTGTGGGGATGAATTGTCTGAGAACATGATGGTTGGGCGGTTAGGTTGAGGTGGAATAGGCTTCCCTGAAGAGATGAGTCTTAAGGGATCGCCTAAAGGCAGTCAGAGTAGAAGATAGACGGACAGGTTGAGGTAAAGAGTTCCAGAGGATGGGAGAGACTCTAGAGAAGTCCTGGAGGCGAGCATGGGAGGAGTTGACGAGGGAGCTGGAAAGCAGGAGGTCTAGGGAAGAGCGGAGAGGACGGTTAGGGTGATACTTTGAGACAAGGTTTGAGATATAGCCGGGGGCAGAGTTGTGGATGGCTCTGTAAGTGGTCATTAATATTTAGAATTTTATCATTTGGGCTATTGGAAGCCAGTGCAGGGATTGGCAGAGGGGGGTGGGGGATGGAAGCCAGTGGAGGGATTGG
>NW_017309267.1:3892-7438 GCF_000935625.1 Nanorana parkeri | reverse complement strand
CCAGTGCAGGGATTGGCAGAGGGGGGTTGCAGACACTGGGCGGTGGGTAAGGTGAATGAGTCTGGCAGCAGCATTCATGATAGACTGAAGGGGGGAGGAGCCTGTGTAGTGGAAGGCCAATGAGGAGGGAGTTGCAATAGTCTAAGACGAGAGATAACAAGTCAGTGGATGAGTAATTTCGTGGTTTCATTGGTGAGGAAGGGGCGTATTTTGGAAGTCCCATGAGGCATTGCAAGACTGACAGTTACAGCCATGACTCCCATATGGTAGAGGCATGATGGGATTTGTAGATAAAGGACAGCTGGAGGAAAGGAGTTGCCCACCCCTGATTCATAATGTCAGGATCCCCTCCCCTGTTAAAACATTAGTAGATCCAAAATGTACCGGCATATTAAAAAATTGGGGTTTCCACTTACCTCACCCCCGTCACCCCCTCATGATGATGTCACTCTCCTTCTGGCCAGATCCCGGGAATACAGAGCAGCCGATATCGCATGAGAAGACACTGCAATGGATCGGAGTTTCTTCTTGCTCTGCATTCGCCAGAAATCTTCCCAGAAGGACGGCGACATCACGCCCAGCGACGCGGAAGATGGGGGCAGAATTAAAGCTGAATTCCGGATATACTTTTATTTGATATATTTTCTTCAAAAACCCCAAAGGATACACTTGGTGTGCGCCAAATGGCGTTGCAAACCCAGATATTGCGTTGCACAAGTAGCAGTGACATCATCAATGCGCTGTACATAGTACATGCAGAGAGCAGAGCTGTGGGAGGGACCCCAACAGGCCGCACCCACTAGTACAGAAACAACAACACAGCAGGGGGTGGCAACAATACCAGTCACGCTGCACAAGGAGAGAGAGAGCAGCAGTGAGCGGTCTTTATTACAGGAGGGGGTGGAGACAAGACCCGTCGCCCTGCACAAGGAGAGAGAGAGCAGCAGTGAGCGGTCTTTATTACAGGAGGGGGTGGAGACAAGACCCGTCGCCCTGCACAAGGAGAGAGAGAGCAGCAGTGAGCGGTCTTTATTACAGGAGGGGGTGGAGACAAGACCCGTCGCCCTGCACAAGGAGAGAGAGAGCAGCAGTGAGCGGTCTTTATTACAGGAGGGGGTGGAGACAAGACCCGTCGCCCTGCACAAGGAGAGAGAGAGCAGCAGTGAGCGGTCTTTATTACAGGAGGGGGTGGAGACAAGACCCGTCGCCCTGCACAAGGAGAGAGAGAGCAGCAGTGAGCGGTCTTTATTACAGGAGGGGGTGGAGACAAGACCCGTCGCCCTGCACAAGGAGAGAGAGAGCAGCAGTGAGCGGTCTTTATTACAGGAGGGGGTGGAGACAAGACCCGTCGCCCTGCACAAGGAGAGAGAGAGCAGCAGTGAGCGGTCTTTATTACAGGAGGGGGTGGAGACAAGACCCGTCGCCCTGCACAAGGAGAGAGAGAGCAGCAGTGAGCGGTCTTTATTACAGGAGGGGGTGGAGACAAGACCCGTCGCCCTGCACAAGGAGAGAGAGAGCAGCAGTGAGCGGTCTTTATTACAGGAGGGGGTGGAGACAAGACCCGTCGCCCTGCACAAGGAGAGAGAGAGCAGCAGTGAGCGGTCTTTATTACAGGAGGGGGTGGAGACAAGACCCGGCACCCTGCACATGGAGAGAGAGCAGCAGGGAGCGGTCTTTAATACAGGAGGGGGCGGAGACAAGACCAGTCACCCTGTACGAGGAGACAGAGCAGCAGTGACTGGTCTTTAGGAATAAATCTGTTCTTTACAGGTACATTTTGGAACTATTAAAAGGGGGAGGGGGTTGGATATTCTATGTGGACCTTCCATTTAACTGTGAGGTCACTTTATTTATTTCATCCATTTCATAGAGATTACAGTGACATCTAGGAGTTATGGGAAGGATGGTCAACCCACTGCTTTGGTAGATCTGAAAATTCCCCAGCACTATGACCAGGGTACAACGGACCCCTAAGAAGAGTAAATGATTGACCCCCTCCCCAGACAAAAATCGGCTCCCCCGTTATCGATCACTGATACACCTGACGTGGAGCACGAGGCCTCCATATGGTGAGATGGCTCCATCTGTGTTTGTGACACAATTTGTATCCAAACCTAGAAGACGGAAATCCATTAGTTCCTAAAGGATCTGATTGGAGATCCGGGCTCATTCACAGCAGGTCAGCGGACCTGGGACAACACACGGGCTCATAGAAAGCAATTGCCCCGTGTGCCCTGTTCATCCCGGGTCAGCTGACCTGGGGGCAACACAGGGGCCCATAGAAAACAATTGCCCCGTTCACCCCGCACCGTTGTGTAAACATGTGACACACAATGTGATACAATGCGACCCGCCGATGTGCACAGAGATGAATGAAGTGACATTTTGTGTTGTTTCAATAAAGTTATAAAAGAAAAGTAAACAATGTTATACATTGTAACAACGCATGGCTCAGCCCTTCACACCACATATTATACAGAGCATACCACACATGGGCCCCTTGATTGTCAAGTGTGGGGCCCGCTATCCAGGATAGGGATTGAGTTATGAAGAATCGCCATCTGCTCTTACACTGACAGAAGGATTCTGGGATGAGCGGGGCCGGACGTACACCTTTATACCCCGTGTAGACACCTCTGGCTTTGTATCCGGGGAACGATGTCGGTGGCCTATCCCTTTAAGAACAGACAAGGCTAGGCCAAGGAGCTGACAATCAGCTGCTCCCCAGTCGCCATCCCTCTGTGTACCATCACCTATGTCAGGGCCTTGCACACATCTGAACCAGAGAGCAGCTGGTTGCCCATAACAACCAACCAGGTTCACGGGGAACAAGGAGCTCTACATGGTTGCCACGGGCAACAGCTCCAGTCCCCCTCATTGCATGACCTGCGTATCAGAGACAGGAGGCCGCCATTCCCCAGCCCCCCTCATCCACCAACATAATCTCCCTTTCCCATCCCCCCGAAACCCCCATTACTTTTTCCAGTAGCCCGTTCCTGCCGCCTCTCGCCGCCATCTTGTCTCATCCCCGCTGTCTCCTGACCTGGCGAACGCTAATTGGTCACCACCGAACCCCGGCCCCGCCCACTCATCCGCTCGCCGCGCGCACATCCAGAGGAGCACATTGCGGCTGGGCGCGCGAGGAAGGGGGCGGCCCCGGAGGACGTACAGAGAAGGAGCGGGGCGGGGTTCTGACATGGAGGCGGATGGGTAAGATGAGAGCGTCTGCGGTTGCTAGGAAACGGGGAGATGATGATGGCGGGGTGAGCAGAGCGATGGGGGATCGGGCCGGACTTCGATACAACACGGGAAATGTCTGAGGGTTCCAGAATCCATAGACTTTATTATGAGTATCAGAAGGGGCACCGTGGCCCTGGCCCATCTTTGTCATTCTGTATTAGGGGGCAGCTTCAACCAGATGTCACCTGAATGTTGGTGTTCTCTGTACAGCGCTGCGGTATATGTCAGAGCTATATACATGTATAATAGTGTGTGACTGAGTGGGGACATTAGAGTGTAAGCTCCTCTGTACAGAGACTGATGTGA
>NW_017309267.1:1867-2784 GCF_000935625.1 Nanorana parkeri | reverse complement strand
ATATGGCGGCCGCGCCGTATAAGATGGAGGCCGGCGGCGTGCACACGAGCAACTGTTTTCCTGCTAGGAGCGTCTTCCGGACCGGCCATGGAGGTACGCCGCGACCTCTTCACCGTGTGACACTCGCCAAACCCATAACTCCTTATCTAGCAGTGTTTAATAACTGTCTGTACTGGCCCAGCTCCTCCGCCCCTCCCCTCACCTCCCTATATAACCTTTTGTGTAAAGGCCGGTGAAGAGAGTCACTGGGGGGCTGCTGACATCACAGCCAAGATGGCGGCACCATCTGTGGTCACCATATGTGAGAGATGTCACCGGCACCTGAATGTCTCTGTACAGCACCGCGGTATATGTCAGAGCTATATACATGTATAATAATAGTGTGTGACTGGAGGGGGGACATTAGAGTGTAAGCTCCTCTGTACAGAGACTGATGTGACTGTGGGGGGGACATTAGAGTGTCAGCTCCTCTGTACAGAGACTGATGTGACTGTGGGGGCGACATTAGAGTGTAAGCTCCTCTGTACAGAGACTGATATGTGATTGTCTGTCCTCAGGGGCCGGCCGTTGGCTGCTCTCGCAGAAGACTCCTCAGGGGAGGGACATTCGGATGGTCGTCTGTTCCGCCTCCTCGGAAGAGAAGAGCAGGTCGGAGGTCGCACACATGTCACATCGGAGGAGCAGCTGCCCCCCGGAGAGGAGAAGGCGTCCCCCCAACTCCGTACTGGATTCACAGTTCCTGGTAAGAGATGTGCCATCCATCACCATGGAGAAGGAAGCCCTTCCAACCTGGACCAAGCCTGAGAAGAGGGGGTTAGAAGTGGGGCTAGGTGGGGAGGAGGGTTCGGGGGGGCAGCCCCTCTGCAAGGGTTTGTAAAAAAATAATTCCCAGAGTTCTTCTGTAAATCTTCTGGGTT
>NW_017309267.1:0-1829 GCF_000935625.1 Nanorana parkeri | reverse complement strand
AGTACCCGGCCCGCTCTTTATTTTGTCTCTCCCTCCAGGTGAAGGTCCATCATGTAAAGGATCCCTCCGACCTCTGCGCTGTGGATGTCAGTGATAAACACCTGACTGCGGTACGTGGCATCTGCTGTCTCATATTTCTCATTTTAAATCTGTCAGCTTTTGTCCTCAGAAAATACTTTTGTGTGTTCAGAAATCTTCTGTGACCCGGAGAAAGACAACACATCCTGATTGAATGATAAATATTAATAGCCTATTAACCAAAACCAGCTTCTGCTGCACCATTCCCCTTCAATCCAAAGATTGACCATGCAGTACTTGTTTCTGCCACTAGATGGAGCTGATGAGTATAGGGAATAAATACTTCTTATTATGGCCACTAGATGGAGCTGAGGAGCACTGGGAAAACATACTTATTATTATGACCACTAGATGGAGCTGAGGAGTTTAGGGAATAAATATTGATTATTCAGGCCACTAGATGGAGCTGAGGAGTATAGGGAATAAATATTTATTATTATGACCACTAGATGGAGCTGAGGAGTATAGGGAGTACATACTTATTATTATGGCCACTAGATGGAGCTGAGGAGTATAGGGAATAAATACTTCTCATTATGGCCACTAGATGGAGCGGAAGAGTACAGGGAATAAATACTTATTATTATGACCACTAGATGGAGCTGAGGAGTATAGGGAATAAATAAATATTATTATGACCACTAGATGGAGCTGAGGAGCATAGGGAGTAAATACTTCTCATTATGGCCACTAGATGGAGCTGAGGAGCATAGGGAGTAAATACTTCTTATTATGGCCACTAGATGGAGCTGAGGAGTATAGGAAATAAATACTAATTATTATGACCACTAGATGTAGCTGAGGAGCATAGGGAGTAAATACTTCTCATTATGGCCACTAGATGGAGCTGAGGAGCATAGGGAGTAAATACTTCTTATTATGGCCACTAGATGGAGCTGAAGAGCATAGGGAGTAAATACTTCTCATTATGGCCACTAGGTGGAGCTGAGGAGTATAGGGAATAAATATTTATTATTATGGCCACTAGATGGCGCTGAAGAGCATAGGGAGTAAATACTTCTTATTATGGCCACTAGATGGAGCTGAAGAGCATAGGGAGTAAATATTGATTATTCTGGCCACTAGATGGAGCTGAGGAGTATAGGGAATAAATATTTATTATTATGGCCACTAGATGGAGCTGAAGAGCATAGGGAGTAAATACTTCTCATTATGGCCACAACAGGAAGTGAGAGGTATTCTCTTCAAAGTAAAGGGAATCTCCCCTCTTAGACAGTTGTCACCAGAGCAGTTGTGTCCCCCTTACAAGATTCCCCCTTACTTCCTGTGCTGGTGACAACTGTGACGCTTTGAATATCCCATCAGTGTCAGCGGTCACCAGGAGAAAACTAGGCGGGTGAATCTCCCCAGCAGATTCACAGACAATTCAAACCTGGCAGAAGCTCTGAGTGTTCCCTGTTCTGTCCATGTCTGGTGATCTGCTTTAAGCTCAGCCCAGTTTGCTCAGAGGAACCTGTGGGCTGCCATTGTCGTCCTTCTAGAAATGCTCGTTGCCTGGCTTCTCTGTCTTCCTCATTCTCCGTTCACTGATTGGTTATAATATAACGATATGTTGCTCCTCATTCCTATAGGCCAGGACGGAGGAGTTTGTGCGGTTTAACAACGTCGCCTACATCAACGCAGCCGAGAACGCACTCGCTTTGGGTAAGAAGTCACATTTCTGACCATTGTGGGAGGGGCAGATAAACCACTACTGAAGGGAAATCTCACCATTGTGGGAGGGGCAGAGA
>NW_017309266.1:81818-83370 GCF_000935625.1 Nanorana parkeri | reverse complement strand
TAGACGGGGCCGCGCACACGCGGAGGGGGAACGTAGACGGGATCGCTAACGTAGACGGGACCGCGCACACGCGGAGAGGGGAACGTAGACGGGATCGCGCACACGCGGAGGGGGAAACGTAGACGGGACCGCGCACACGCGGAGAGGGGAACGTAGACGGGACCGCGCACACGCGGAGAGGGGAACGTAGACGGGACCGCGCACACGCGGAGGGGGAACGTAGACGGGACCGCGCACACGCGGAGGGGGAACGTAGGCGGATCGCACACACAGATTGCAGCATCAGATTGAAGGAACCCCATTGGCCCATCCATCAGATCCTTCACCACCATCATCTGTGTGTCATCTCTGTCCGCGTGTCATCTCTGTCCGCGTGTCATCTCTGTCCGCGTGTCATCTCTGTCCGTGTCTTCCCCCGCAGTGACTCCAGGGATGAAGATCTACATTGACCCGTTCACATACGAGGATCCCAACGAAGCCGTACGAGAGTTTGCCAAAGAAATCGACATTTCCTGTGTGAAGATCGAGCAGGTGATTGGAGCAGGTGAGAGCTGACCTCTGACCCGAGTGTTGGGGGATGGTCTATAGAGGGCAGCTGACCTCTGACCCGAGTGTTGGGGAATGGTCTATAGAGGGCAGCTGACCTCTGACCCGAGTGTTGGGGAATGGTCTATAGAGGGCAGCTGACCGGTCCTGACCCGAGTGTTGGGGGATGGTCTATAGAGGGCAGCTGACCGGTCCTGACCCGAGTGTTGGGGGATGGACTATAGAGGGCAGCTGACCGGTCCTGACCCGAGTGTTGGGGGATGGTCTATGGAGGGCAGCTGGCCTCTGACCCGAGTGTTGGGGGATGGACTATAGAGGGCAGCCGACCTGTGACCCCAGAGTTGGGGGATGGTCTATAGAGGGCAGCCGACCTGTGACCCCAGTGTTGGGGGATGGTCTATAGAGAGCAGCCGACCTCTGACCCCAGTGTTGGGGGATGGTCTATAGAGGGCAGCCGCCCGGTCCTGACCCGAGTGTTGGGGGATGGACTATAGAGGGCAGCCGACCTGTGACCCCAGTGTTGGGGGATGGTCTATAGAGGGCAGCTGACCCGAGTGTTGGGGGATGGACTATAGAGGGCAGCTGACCCGAGTGTTGGGGGATGGTCTATAGAGGGCAGCCGACCTGTGACCCGAGTGTTGGGGGATGGTCTATAGAGGGCAGCCGACCTGTGACCCCAGTGTTGGGGGATGGTCTATAGAGGGCAGCTGACCGGTCCTGACCCCTCTGTGTCTCCTGCAGGGGAGTTCGGAGAAGTTTGCAGTGGACATCTGAAGCTTCCAGGTAAGCGGGAGGTCTTTGTGGCCATCAAGACGCTGAAGTCGGGGTACACGGAGAAGCAGCGGCGAGACTTCCTCAGCGAGGCCAGCATCATGGGGCAGTTCGATCATCCCAACGTCATCCACCTGGAGGGTGTTGTCACCAAGAGTTCTCCCGTCATGATCATCACCGAGTTCATGGAGAACGGATCGCTGGACTCCTTCCTACGGGTACGAGCCTGCCCGCG
>NW_017309266.1:78216-81567 GCF_000935625.1 Nanorana parkeri | reverse complement strand
GCCCTTCCCAAGCACGGCCCCTGCGACCTGCCCAACCCCGCGCCCTTCCCAGCACGGCCCCCGCGCCCTTCCCAAGCCCCGCCCCCTTCCCAGGCAGTTGAGTAAACTTGTTGCTTTGTCTTGCATTGGGGTTTCTTCTCACTCGGGTGTCTCTGCAGCAAAACGACGGTCAGTTCACGGTGATCCAGCTGGTGGGGATGCTGAGGGGGATCGCCGCGGGGATGAAGTACTTGGCGGATATGAATTACGTCCATCGGGATCTGGCCGCTCGGAACATTTTGGTGAACAGTAATCTGGTGTGTAAGGTCTCCGACTTCGGTCTGTCGCGCTTCCTGGAGGACGACACCTCGGACCCCACGTATACCAGCGCCCTGGTGAGTGCCGCACGTGTGTGGGAGGTGTAACATGGCGGCAGTGGTGTGGGCCGGGAGGTCAGGGGCCATCGCTCCGCCCCGGTGTGGGCGGGGCCACTCCCACGGTCTGAGGGCGACGGCAGTGTAACGCTGGCCACACCCCTTCCAATTATCTGCAGATGTTCTGTGGTCCAGATGGAAAAGGTGGAACAGATCTACGCTACGCTGTGTGTATGGAGGAACCTGGGCCGATCTGTCGCACTTTTTCCATCTAACGAAACATTGTATCAGGAGTAGAGACATTACGTGTCCATCATGTACACTGTGTGTCTATTCCTGAAAGTGAAAGCCCCGTATACTATCTCTCCATCTATACGAGCTGTCAGAATGACGCCGGCTCTCCAGATTCAGGTATCGGGGGTCTGAATAAGGTTAACCCTTTCATTAATGGACGTCTCTACACTGAGGGATCCATTAATGAATGGTAACCGCTGATTCTCATTGGTTACCAGCCTTCTAGTGCAGCAAATAACTCGCCACGTACAGTGTACGTCTCCCGTCACGAAGGGGTTAACCAGCAGCCAGGCGACAAGACACGGGGCCCCGTATGGCTCAGCTTCCAGCAGCCAGGCGACAAGACACGGGGCCCCGTATGGCTCAGCTTCCAGCAGCCAGGCGACAATACACGGGGCCCGTATGGCTCACATTCCAGCAGCCAGGCGACAAGACACGGGGCCCGTATGGCTCACATTCCAGCAGCCAGGCGACAAGACACCGGGCCCCGTATGGCTCACATTCCAGCAGCCAGGCGACAAGACACCGGGCCCCGTATGGCTCACATTCCAGCAGCCAGGCGACAATACACGGGGCCCGTATGGCTCAGCTTCCAGCAGCCACGCGACAAGACACGGGGCCCCGTCTGGCTCACGTTCCAGCAGCCAGGTGACAAGACACGGGGCCCCATATGGCTCAGATTCCAGCAGCCGGGCCACAAGACACGGGGCCCGTATGGCTCAGATTCCAGCAGCCAGGCGACGAGACACGGGGCCCCATATGGCTCAGATTCCAGCAGCCGGGCCACAATACACGGGGCCCGTATGGCTCACGTTCCAGCAGCATGAAGAGAACGCCGTCTATCCCGCTGTCCGGGCCTATCATTCATCCTTCCTCACCGCGCAC
The DNA here is from genome assembly GCF_000935625.1 of Nanorana parkeri. Classification (NCBI taxonomy): domain Eukaryota; kingdom Metazoa; phylum Chordata; class Amphibia; order Anura; family Dicroglossidae; genus Nanorana; species Nanorana parkeri. The sequence goes on along the minus strand of NW_017309266.1, from coordinate 80,035 downwards.
GGCCAGTTCACCGCAAAGGATCACCGCGTGGCGGGATCGGCTGTCTGCGGTCTTCACCAGCACCCCATAATCCTCCTCACACCTCATCACAGTGTAGAGTGTAAGCTCTGGTGCGCAGGAACTGTACCATACACAATAATTACCCATCATGCATTTCCTCCCCCTCCGCAGGATGATGGCGGATCACGTGGTCACCTCCCATCCCCCCCGAGGTGACGGCCATTGTACGAGGCAATTCTCCTACACGAGGTCCTGGACTCCCCCCCTGGACCATGAATTGGGGGGTCCGGGAGGGTCTCTGGGGAGTGTACTGGAGCAGGTAAAGGGGGTGGAGTTATATCTCAGCGGGACACGGGGAGCCCCGCCCATTCTGCAGGTCAGGATCATTATGGGGCCATTTTCTGGTGATTGTTCTGCACCGTCCTATTGGTGGTCGGGAGCCGTATACATTGGGGGGGGAGGGGGGGCCAGGGTTGCCCCCCGAGATAGATGGGATCACAGCGGGGGAACTTCCAGGCGGATATTTTGCCGATGTCTCATCTCTGGCTGTACGAAAGGAATCCGACGTATTTCTCATACTCGGCTTCATACTGACAGACTGCGGGGCCCGTCCTGACCCCCGGGGGCCCGTCCTCCCCTCTGTCATCACCGTGCAATTGTCTGACTTCTTAATTGTCAGCCGAGGACGGAGCACCGCCGCCCAGAGAGGTGACCCCCCCCCAAATCTATGTCCTTCCTGGTAGGGCTCCCCCGCCTCTCCTCTGCCAGCGGTGGGAAGGTGTTTGGCGGCTCTCCTCACAGTGCGAGTCGACCAGCCATAATCCCGATGTCTGGGGAAGACATTCTCCTACACACAGCTGTCTTCCTGTCCGGTGATCCCTCCATTGGTGATCCCTCCATTGGTGATCCCTCCAGCCTCCATGCTGGGAAATCATTCTGGTGATGTCGGCGTCTCTCTGCCGAGGCTCCGGAATCCTGTAAGCTTGGTTCTGCTGACCCCTGACCCCTGTCTATGGAAGAGGCGGAGCCAACCTGGCCGGTCGCGGATGACCGGTGTCCTGGCTCCGAGCAGCACGCGTGTGGGCGGTTTGGTATGGCGATGGGAGCGGCCATCTTGGAGTCTGTCATGTGATTTGTGTCTCTTCCAGGGCGGGAAGATCCCCATCCGGTGGACGGCACCAGAAGCCATTCAGTACAGGAAGTTTACGTCGGCCAGCGACGTCTGGAGTTACGGCATCGTCATGTGGGAGGTGATGTCATACGGAGAGCGGCCGTACTGGGATATGACCAATCAGGACGTAAGTGGCTTTGTTGGGAGCCGTAGGGGGCGGAGCTGTTGGTGGGAGGAGCCGAGTCCATTGTGTGCTGATGATGATGATGGGCGTTGTGCAGGTTGTCATGGTAACGCGTGCTTGCCGCCATCTTGTCTTGCAGGTTATAAACGCCATTGAGCAGGATTACCGGCTGCCGCCCCCCATGGATTGCCCCAACGCTCTCCACCAACTCATGCTGGACTGCTGGCAGAAGGACCGCAACCACCGGCCCAAATTCGCTCAGATAGTCAACACGCTGGACAAAATGATCCGAAATCCCAACAGTCTGAAGGCCATGGCGCCGCTGTCGTCTGGGTGAGCACCCATCATCCTGTGCCAGATCCATCAGATGTACGATGGGGGTTGTAGTCCACACGGGAGACCTCACTATCCCGAGTGCCTTGGACGCATGCGGCCCCCACTAGGAAGGCCGTGCTGAGCGCGGTCGTCCATAGTTATTCTGTGGGGGGAGGGTAGCATGGGTCGGGGGAGGGTAGCATGGGTCG
>NW_017309266.1:77295-77766 GCF_000935625.1 Nanorana parkeri | reverse complement strand
GGGGGGAGTGCGTAGTAGAAGCACATTACCGATAATGATTGGGATCGATCCCCCTTGTTGTCTCCTGCAGGATAAACCTCCCGCTCCTAGACCGCACCGTCCCCGACTACACCAGCTTCAGCACGGTGGACGAGTGGCTGGACGCCATCAAGATGGGCCAATACAAGGAGAGCTTTGCCAGCGCCGCATTCACGGCCTTCGATGTCGTCTCACAGATGACTATGGAGTGAGTACGGGAAGCGGGAGGATCGGGATGACGGCTCCGGGGCAGAAACGTGTCCCCTCCCCCGTAACACTTTGCTTCTCTGCGTTTTAGGGACATTCTCCGGGTCGGGGTCACGTTGGCCGGCCACCAGAAGAAAATCCTCAACAGTATTCAGGTGATGCGGGCGCAGATGAACCAGATCCAGTCGGTGGAAGTTTGATGGCCGGAAGACTTCCTCCTCCTGACTCTTCCTGACGTACCTCCCC
>NW_017309266.1:75199-76449 GCF_000935625.1 Nanorana parkeri | reverse complement strand
CCCCTCTTGGTACAATTAAGTGTCCATGCTGATCCAGCGGTTTCCCCCTAAGCCACCATGATGGTTCCATGTGAAGGGGCGGAGCTTCCCTGGGGGGGGTATGAAGAATATTTTATAAATAATGAACAAGGGCTTCAGCCTCCGATTGGATGGACGTCGCGCTCTCTCCCCGGGACCCAAGAGCGCTGCGCCAGGTGACCGGATGACACCCAGCGGACCCGGCCATGGAGGGCTTGGATTGGCTAAGAGGGAAAGTGTCCGTTCATTGTATAGAGAGACGGGTGAACATGTATTTCCATTAAATGGACCCGACGCGTCTCCGAATAACGCTCTTCACCTTGAAGATGTTCCGATAATAACGAGAGCAGAGAAATGGCCTTTTCCGTGGCAGGAAGACGCCGCCGGGACGCCAAGTGTTCCAACAAAATCCTTTCCTGCCGACCGAGGACAGTTCTGTGACTTCTACATTGCGCAGCCCGCGCCAATCATATGTCATCCATATCGTGTGATGTCATCACCGGTTGCCAATCACCTTCCTCCAGAGACTCTCCGAGTTCAGTGTGTCCGTTGGTGGTGATGTCATCACCGGTTGCCAATCCCCTTCCTCCAGAGACTCTCTGAGTTCAGTGTGTCCGTTGGTGGTGATGTCATCACCGGTTGCCAATCCCCTTCCTCCAGAGACTCTCTGAGTTCAGTGTGTCCGTTGGTGGTGATGTCATCACCGGTTGCCAATCCCCTTCCTCCAGAGACTCTCTGAGTTCAGTGTGTCCGTTGGTGGTGATGTCATCACCGGCTGCGAATCCTGGAATTCGGTTACTTTGTTACACCGATTTGACTTTTTTTACATCGTTTTTTTCTGACGCTTTGAAGTGTAAAACTAAAGACGAGATTGGTCAGCAACGCTCTGCCGCTACATCAGTTCACTTCCAATTGGCTGGTAACGGACTGTAAGGCCGCCGCCCACTTCCTGTCTGACCTCGCAGAGCGCGGCTTATTATATAAGCTTGTCCCGGCGCTCTCTGGTCAGTGATTGGACGGCGGGGGTCTGAGCGCGCAGCATGACGGCCTCGGTTTGGTATTGAAGGCCGATCCCAGCCTGGCACTTTAATGAAGGGTGCGGTCACTGGCCAATCAGCTTCCACTCATCACATGACCGCATTTGTGTCACGTGCTCCCGCCCTGTGGGGGAGGGGCTTGTGATGTGACACAGAGACATTAATGCTTCCTACATATAAAATATTCACAGGCGT
>NW_017309266.1:70092-74926 GCF_000935625.1 Nanorana parkeri | reverse complement strand
CTGAGTTCAGTGTGTCCGTTGGTGGTGATGTCATCACCGGTTGCCAATCCCCTTCCTCCAGAGACTCTCTGAGTTCAGTGTGTCCGTTGGTGGTGATGTCATCACCGGTTGCCAATCCCCTTCCTCCGGAGACTCTCCGAGTTCAGTGTGTCCGTTGGTGATGATGTCATCACCGGTTGCCAATCCCCTTCCTCCGGAGACTCTCCGAGTTCAGTGTGTCCGTTGGTGATGATGTCATCACCGGTTGCCAATCCCCTTCCTCCGGAGACTCTATGGCGTAGGTGAACACACCGGAAGGAATTGTTTCGTCGTCGTCGTGGTTTGGAATTCGGTTACTTTGTTACACCGATTTGACTTTTTTTACATCGTTTTTTTCTGACGCTTTGAAGTGTAAAACTAAAGACGAGATTGGTCAGCAACGCTCTGCCGCTACATCAGTTCACTTCCAATTGGCTGGTAACGGACTGTAAGGCCGCCGCCCACTTCCTGTCTGACCTCGCAGAGCGCGGCTTATTATATAAGCTTGTCCCGGCGCTCTCTGGTCAGTGATTGGACGGCGGGGGTCTGAGCGCGCAGCATGACGGCCTCGGTTTGGTATTGAAGGCCGATCCCAGCCTGGCACTTTAATGAAGGGTGCGGTCACTGGCCAATCAGCTTCCACTCATCACATGACCGCATTTGTGTCACGTGCTCCCGCCCTGTGGGGGAGGGGCTTGTGATGTGACACAGAGACATTAATGCTTCCTACATATAAAATATTCACAGGCGTGTAACACGTGGGGGAGGGCGGGGGGGTGCAGGTATCAGACACACATGATGACAAAGCAGATTCACGTGTACGATCCTCATCATCATGTATGTCAGCTGTGAACCCGCACTAAACCTCTGCCATCACAGGAGCCCGTGACAATCACATGTAACACGTCGTGGCAGCTACAAGCCGTCATGTTATACATGTAGCACACGCTCTTCCACTTCTCTTAAAGAGGACCTGTCACAAAGGACATTCCAGCAAAGGCTCCTCCCCCGTGACCTCTGCGTGTTCCGGCACCAGCTCCTGACAGTCACGTGTCCGTCTTCCGGATGGACTCCTACAGGGAAATCGTCCGCGGTTACGCTTAGTATGATATCATCGAACATTGCATTACCAGCCAATCCCCAGCCTCCATTATCACCAGCCAATCCCCAGCCCCCATTATCACCAGCCCCCAGCCCCCATTATCACCAGCCAATCCCCAGCCCCCATTATCACCAGCCAATCACATTCTATGTTACTCTTCAGTCTATGTGAAGTTGCCAATGGTATAGAGTGTGCCGTGTGTAGATTGAGGGACATTCGCTGTCGGCCGTGCCTGGGGGGGGCCCCATCCATTTCCATCACTGCCCCATGCAGCCAGATGAGCCCGGCGTTCAGGGGCCACTCTGTGTCCGCGCTCTGGGCAGGCAATGAGCTTGTCCATTGGGGGACACGAGGTGGCCCCGGGGCTCTGATATGTCACATGTCGCCCCGATAACACCCAGTCACAGCTTACGTCCTCATTACCTCCCTGCTCCGTGTCCTCTGAGGGCAGATTTGGGGGACCCCCATTACTGGGGGGGGTTAAGACACGTGCCCTCCACCCCATAACATTCTCCTGTGTGATGTCGCCCGTTCCTCCCAGTCAATGGCGGCCGATTGGGCGATAAAACATCTTTCTGCCGGGTATGGGTAATGACGCCATGGCGGGTGGAAGGCCGGAGGATGGTCCCGGGGGGGTATCATATAGAAGTGACCTCCCACCAGCGGCCTCGGTGTTGGCGGGGCGGTTACCTGGGACAATTCGGTGGTTTGTGTGATGGTCTCCAGTGTTAGGAGCCAGCACAGGTAAACAATCACTGCGCCTGCACTGGGGTCCTTGGTGTCCATGGTGTGGTCACCTGACAGGTGACAGTGATGTTATTGTCTGTAGTCTCCCTCACCTCACCAGCACCTCATGCCACATTATAGAGGCTTTGGGGCCCCTGAGGGACTGTGAGCCGGGCCCCGAGCTTCCTCCTGTTGTCTGAGCCCCCTTGTTTACATTGTACCCCCCCCCAGATGAAGCAATGAGAACACTGTGAGCCACTGTGCGCCCAGGAGATCAGTGTACATTGTATGCACCGCCAATACCACTGAGCGACTCTTCTCAATAAATACTTTGTTTATAAAAGAAAATGGCTGCCGTCTGAGTTAGGGGGGAGGGGATTGTAGTTCCCGGACCGCGAGGGGAGGGGATTGTAGTTCCCGGACCGCGAGGGGAGGGGATTGTAGTACCCGGACCGCGAGGGGAGGGCGGGTCCTTCTCTTTCATTAAATATGTAAAAAGAATTATAATGAGGTGAAGATGTCAGAGAGTGTCTGAGACTTCCCCTCACCGAGACCTCCCCTCACCGAGACCTCCCCTCACCGAGACCTCCCCTCATCGAGACCTCGACTCACCGAGACCTCCCCTCACCGAGACCTCCCCTCACCGAGACTTCCCCTCACCGAGACTTCCCCTCGCCTCACAGAGACTGCGGTCTGTCAAATCTACAGAGCACCAGAGTCATCCCAACAGGCATTGCCTCCGACTATCGTTCATACAGACACCCCCCGCCATCAGAGAGTGCAGACACACGACAGGAAATGGTCAGAGACCGCAGGCAGGGAAATATTCCCAGACTACAGCGAGGAAACATTTATCCACCAGGGCGGGTCATCTACACATGAGAGCCAGGACGCAGTGCTGGGCGTCAGGAAGACTGCGAGGGGAACTCATTGACATTCATGATCCCCGATATGATCGGATAACATTTCTACCCAAATGTATAAGAAATAACAATGACGTGGACACCAAACACACCCGTATCACAGGGGGCAGGAAGCCGATGGGACCCATCCCCCTTTGTGAGGAAGACATCAAAGGATTCCCGTGCTTGGTGTGACAATCGGCACAGGGCTACGGTGAGTCACATGCGCAGAAGAATTGGCAATGGGGGAGTGTCCACCGGGCATCATAAAACTCCTCAGACCCTGTGATTGGTTCTGTCTCCTCGTCAGGGACAAGACAGGATGGCTGCATCTGCAGCTGGGCAGCTCTTATTGGACAGTCTTATGAGAGAGTCTGTGACGCTGCACCGCAGCCAAAGTCCAGGAACACTTTGTAACAATTATCTTATTGTTATTGTTACTTTTTGTGTCATTTGTTTCTTTTCTGTCACTGAAACAACATCAGAGAGGAAGGAATCTGATTCTTTAAAGGAGAAGTACGAGGTCAGGGCTTTCCCCCATAGTTCTCCTCAGGGTCACAGGAGGACACAAACTAGCGTCCTCCCGTCACCCTAGGCTCAGTATATAGGGAGCTGCAGCTCGCGGTATACTGAGACGCCGCAGCCGGAACGGATCCCGACATTACTGTCTGGCTCCGCCCAGCTGCGTGATTGACAGCTGGCTCTGCCTATCTAGAGGCTGTACCCGTCCCCCGTCCGTTCCGGAAGTCAGCGCTGGAGGATCGGAGCGGAGGGTACCCGCGGGGAGCCGTGAGTGACAGTCACAGCTCTCTGCAGAGACAGGATCGAGAAGTGAGCGAGCGCCGGTATGTGTTCCCTCACCTCCCGATCTATTGAGCCGACCTGTGACAGTCTCATTGTCACACGACGGCTCCAACCATGAGGCCGAGTGATTTTCACTCCCCTCATAGTTCTCCTTTAATGAAGTTACCATATTTGAAACTCTGCATTTTCCTGTCTGGGCGCGGCGGTGAGTGTCACAGGAAGTTCAGAATTCTTACAGCTGATTCTGTGATGTTGTGTTATGACACTTGGGGAGGGGCGGCTACTGTTTGTGTATGTGAAAGAGTTGACTGACCCCCGTGACCATCGCTCTCAGTCTGCGGCTGCCGCTTAGATTGTTGCCCAGCGAGCTGGAGAATATGTGCAGGGTGAAGCAGGAAGTGCCATCGTCCCACATTCTGGTGGCCATGGCGGGATCTGAGACAATCTCACCCCTCCCCCATCTTTCCCAGCACAGACACCAGACAGAATGAAGCAAAAATTCTCCTTCATTCACCAATCGGTGCAGCCGGTTATAAGCAGGAAGTGGACACGAATGATAAGAGGAAGTATAACATGTGGAGGAGGTGCAGAGACGTCACACACCAACACACACATTTCTCTCCCTACATACATGTGTCATACAGGAAGAGTCGGAAAGCTTTCAGTTGTTCTCCGCCCCAGGCCCACTTATGTCTGAACTGCCCCGAGGAGGCCCTGTCATTATTCCGGATCACGGCACACATACACGGCGGTGCAGCCGGCACAGACACCGGTGGCTCCAGATGTGTTTTATCTCATTAGTGAATCATCAGCAAATCTCATTCCATTGGAAAGGATCTCCTGACAGTCCACGTTTGTGCCGCTTCAGCGGATAGGCGAATTCCAAAACACCGCAAACTCCCCTTCACCCCAAAGCTCTCCCATCAGCCAGCAGGGTGTGAAGACTTGTGTCAGCGGTGATGACGGTAATTGCCAGAAGCATTCACAAATCCGGCTCTGCCGGGTGTGTGGAGATAGATTGAGCCCAGATGTGGGGGGTGGGGGAGGGCATGGAAAGGGTAAGTGGTGTGAAGACTTGTGTCAGCGGTGATGACGGTAATTGCCAGAAGCATTCACAAATCCGGCTCTGCCGGGTGTGTGGAGATAGATTGAGCCCAGATGTGGGGGGTGGGGGAGGGCATGGAAAGGGTAAGCCGGGCTTCTACCAGGAATAACCCCGACTGCCGGGTAGGGGGTACAGGTCTGTGTGTGCCGGGTGTGTAGATAGAATAAGCTGTGTGGG
>NW_017309266.1:68269-68611 GCF_000935625.1 Nanorana parkeri | reverse complement strand
CCTGGCTTCTACCAGATGTAGAGAAGGAATAACCGGGTGTGTAGAGGGTATAGATCTGTGTGCCGGGTGTGTAGAGGGTATAGGTCTGTGTGCCGGGTGTAGAGAAGGGATAAGTCCGGCTGGGCCGGGTATAGGGAAGGGATAAGTCCGGGTGTAGAGAAGGGATAAGTCCGGCTGTGCCGGGTGTAGGGAAGGGATAAGTCTGGCTGTGCCGGGTGTAGGGAAGGGATAAGTCTGGCTGTGGCGGGTGTAAGGGAAGGGATAAGTCCGGCTGTGCCGGGTGTAGGGAAGGGATAAGTCCGGCTGTGCCGGGTGTAGGGAAGGGATAAGTCCGGCTGTGCC
>NW_017309266.1:58368-59722 GCF_000935625.1 Nanorana parkeri | reverse complement strand
GGAAGGGATAAGTCCGGGTGTGCCGGGTGTAGGGAAGGGATAAGTCCGGCTGTGCCAGGTGTAGGGAAGGGATAAGTCCGGCTGTGCCGGGGGTAGGGAAGGGATAAGTCCGGCTGTGCCGGGTGTAGGGAAGGGATAAGTCCGGCTGTGCCGGGTGTAGGGAAGGGATAAGTCCGGCTGTGCCGGGTGTAGGGAAGGGATAAGTCCGGCTGTGCCGGGTGTAGGGAAGGGATAAGTCTGGCTGTGCCGGGTGTAGAGAAGGGATAAGTCTGGCTGTGTAGGGAAGGGATAAGTCCGGCTGTGCCGGGTGTAGGGAAGGAATAAGTCTGGCTGTGCCGGGTGTAGAGAAGGGATGAGTCTGGCTGTGCCAGGTGTAGAGAAGGGATAAGTCTGGCTGTGTAGGGAAGGGATTAGTCTGGCTGTGTAGGGAAGGGATTAGCCTGGCTGTGCCGGGTGTAGGGAAGGAATAAGTCTGGCTGTGCCGGGTGTAGGGAAGGGATAAATTCGGCTGTACCGCGTGTAGGGAAGGAATAAGTCTGGCTGTGCCGGGTGTAGAGAAGGGATAAGTCTGGCTGTGCCGGGTGTAGAGAAGGGATAAGTCTGGCTGTGTAGGGAAGGGATAAGCCTGGCTGTGCCGGGTGTAGGGAAGGGATAAGACTGGCTGTGCCGGGTGTAGAGAAGGGATAAGTCCGGCTGTGCAGGGTGTAGGGAAGGGATAAGACTGGCTGTGCCGGGTGTAGGGAAGGGATATGTCCGGCTGTATCGGGTGTAGGGAAGGAATAAGTCTGGCTGTGCCGGGTGTAGAGAAGGGAAAAGTCCGGCTGGGCCGGGTGTACAGAAGGGATAAGTCTGGCTGTGCCAGGTGTAGGGAAGGGATAAGTCCGGCTGGGCCGGGTGTAGAGAAGGGATGAGTCCGGCTGTGCCGGGTGTAGGGAAGGGATAAATCCGGATGGGCCTGGTGTAGAGAAGGGATAAGTCCGGCTGTGCCGGGTGTAGGGAAGGGATAAGTCTGGCTGTGCCGAGTGTAGGGAAGTGATAAGTCTGGCTGTGCCGGGTGTAGGGAAGGGATAAGCCTGGCTGTGCCGGGTGTAGGGAAGGGATAAGTCCGGCTGTGCCTTGTGTAGGGAAGGGATAAGTCCAGCTGTGCAGGGTGTAGGGAAGGGATAAGTTTGGCTGTGCCGGGTGTAGGGAAGGGATAAGCCTGGCTGTGCCGGGTGTAGGGAAGGGATAAGTCCAGCTGTGCCGGGTGTAGGGAAGGGATAAGTCCGGCTGTGCCGGGTGTAGGGAAGGGATAAGTCCGGCTGTGCTGGGGGTAGGGAAGGGATAAGTCCGGCTGTGTCAGGGGTGGGGAAGG
>NW_017309266.1:57363-58254 GCF_000935625.1 Nanorana parkeri | reverse complement strand
GGCTGTGCCGGGTGTAGGGAAGGGATAAGTCCGGCTGTGCCGGGTGTAGGGAAGGGATAAGTCCGGCTGTGCTGGGTGTAGGGAAGGGATAAGTCCGGCTGTGCCAGGTGTAGGGAAGGGATAAGCCTGGCTGTGCCGGGTGTAGGGAAGGGATAAGTCCGGCTGTGCCGGGTGTAGGGAAGGGATAAGTCCGGCTGTGCCGGGTGTAGGGAAGGGATAAGTCCGGCTGTGCCACAGGAGGACATACAACGTGTACAGAGATCACAATGAAGACAAATCTGTATTGACGTTCTCTGTGGAGCACCATATACTCTCATGTTTGTGTTCTGCACGGCTGCCGTGCCCCTTCATTCACACGCACACGTGACATGTAACACGACTATGACATCACCGGGCGCAGACCTCAATGATCAGCAGCAGAACGATGAGGTCACAGCTCCAGAATGGTGAATTTGACAGAAAATGAAAGTGATTTCTGAGGAGACAAAAATCCGAAGAGACGGCGAATCCCTCCTCACAATGCGCTGCATGTCACCTGGAGTATTCCCCATGTCTGTACACACATGACGCGCAGTACACACATGACGCGCAGTACACGCATGACGGCCAGTACACACATGACGGCCTGTACACACATGACGCGCAGTACACACATGACGCGCAGTACACACGATGCACAGTACACACACGATGCCCAATACACACATGATGCACAGTACACACATGACGTGCAGTACACACATGATGCCTAGTGCACACACGATGACCAGTACACACACGATGACCAGTACACACATGATGCACAGTACCCACATTACGCCCAGTACACACATGACGCAGAGAGCAGCCCCGGGAGGAATGGCTGGCGGAACCCCAGGGAGGAATGGCTGG
>NW_017309266.1:53790-54729 GCF_000935625.1 Nanorana parkeri | reverse complement strand
GGTCACCTACACTCAAGCCTTGGCTAGTGACTGGGAAACTGGGAGCTACAGATCTTCAGGTTCCAATATCTCCTCAGCAAGGAAGAAGACAGCGGCGGACATACTCATCCTGAGTACGGGGGTCCGTCACAGCACAGTACCCACATTACGCCCAGTACACACATGACGCACAGTACCCACATTACGCCCAGTACCCACATTACGCCCAGTACACACATGACGCACAGTACACACATGACGCACAGTACACACATGACGCACAGTACACACATGACGCACAGTACACACATGACGCACAGTACACACATGATGCCCAGTACACACATGACGCCCAGTACACACATGACGCACAGTACACACATGATGCGGCCCTGAGATTACAATGAGTTACTTCCCGCAGATGGAAGTGGAATTGTATGACAATAAGGCCCCTGAGCCACGTCTTACATGCCGAGCTTGGCCAGCATTGGCAGTCGGTGCAGGTGGTTTTCTCTCGGCGTTTCCAGGCTTTTGGTCGGCGTGAACTAAGCGGTTCAGGGTCAGTGTGCGCTTCATACTATAATGTGCCTCATTGTTTAATGTGCCGCTAAGACTGAACCTCCAATTAACCTCTCGCAGCTGTGCCGGGCCCCTTCACACCAACTGTGCGAATACCAGGGGCCGCTCACAGCTTAGCCGCCTCGGCAGACACCACTCTACAACCAACTCCCAGAACTTTCCACAAACAAATAATTCCAGCCAATAGAATGCGCCGGATTCGCCGCCGGCGTGACACCAGAGGTCATGCCGGAGCCATATTTAATGATGACACAGTTACCGTACACAGTCCACGAAGACAACATGCGTCATTATCTATGCATGGGCGGCGCGCGTTGCGTACGCCTGACGGATATTGTTTGTGAAGGTTTTCCGTATGTCCCCTTTGTGGCAGAAATGTGA
>NW_017309266.1:49049-50040 GCF_000935625.1 Nanorana parkeri | reverse complement strand
TTGTGGAAAGCGGCGCGTGTTAGCCTTAGACATCGGCCAATGTTATACATTGTGGAGTGTGAGAGGATCGGAAGGCGGATTCCCCCATTAATACTGAGGAGGACATCATTCCAAAGCCATAGCCATACCATGCCCGTCCCGCACCTTCAAAACACCGACTGGCCACATCATAAAGATCGGTGACTGAGGAAGAGATTGTGCCGCGTCTGGTGGGAAGTCAACCGGGAAGAGTAACGGGAACAAAATTCAACTGCTTGGTACTTAAAACTCTAATGTTCCATTACCGATCAGCCCACCCACCATTACCCATCAGCCCACCCACCATTACCGATCAGCCCACCATTACTGATGAGAAACCCACCATTACCGATCAGCCCACCATTACCGATCAGCCCACCATTACTGATGAGAAACCCACCATTACCGATCAGCCCACCATTACCGATCAGCCCACCATTACTGATGAGAAACCCACCATTACCGATCAGCCCACCATTACCGATCAGCCCACCATTACTGATGAGAAACCCACCATTACCGATCAGCCCACCATTACCGATCAGCCCACCATTACTGATGAGAAACCCACCATTACCGATCAGCCCACCATTACCGATCAGCCCACCATTACTGATGAGAAACCCACCATTACCGATCAGCCCACCATTACCGATCAGCCCACCATTACTGATGAGAAACCCACCATTACCGATCAGCCCACCATTACCGATCAGCCCACCATTACTGATGAGAAACCCACCATTACCGATCAGCCCACCATTACCGATCAGCCCACCATTACTGATGAGAAACCCACCATTACCGATCAGCCCACCATTACCGATCAGCCCACCATTACTGATGAGAAACCCACCATTACCGATCAGCCCACCATTACCGATCAGCCCACCATTACTGATGAGAAACCCACCATTACCGATCAGCCCACCATTACCGATCAGCCCACCATTACTGATGAGAAACCCACCAT
>NW_017309266.1:45076-48648 GCF_000935625.1 Nanorana parkeri | reverse complement strand
GGGGAGGGGAGGCGGCTCCGCGTTTTATACAACCGCTATGAAAAATGTCCCCGAGCTCCATATCGTGACCTCACCGTAACCTCCGTCCTAACCATGCTCGGAAAGGACACGGTGGTAGACGCGGCGCCATTATTGGAGGTTTTTTTGATCCAGGTCAGTAGATAAGGGGCGGAGTCTTGTGGAAAGCAGCGCGGTGTAGACTTAGACATCGGCCAATGTTATACATTGTGGAGTGTGAGAGGATCGGAAGGCGGATTCCACCATTAATACTGAGGAGGACATCATTCCAAAGCCATAGCCATACCATGCCCGTCCCGCACCTTCAAAACACCGACTGGCCACATCATAAAGATCGGTGACTGAGGAAGAGATTGTGCCGCGTCTGGTGGGAAGTCAACCGGGAAGAGTAACGGGAACAAAATTCAACTGCTTGGTACTTAAAACTCTAATGTTCCATTACCGATCAGCCCACCCACCATTACCCATCAGCCCACCCACCATTACCGATCAGCCCACCATTACTGATGAGAAACCCACCATTACCGATCAGCCCACCCACCATTACCGATCAGCCCACCATTACTGATGAGAAACCCACCATTACCGATCAGCCCACCCACCATTACCGATCAGCCCACCATTACTGATGAGAAACCCACCATTACCGATCAGCCCACCCACCATTACCGATCAGCCCACCATTACTGATGAGAAACCCACCATTACCGATCAGCCCACCCACCATTACCGATCAGCCCACCATTACTGATGAGAAACCCACCATTACCGATCAGCCCACCCACCATTACCGATCAGCCCACCATTACTGATGAGAAACCCACCATTACCGATCAGCCCACCCACCATTACCGATCAGCCCACCATTACTGATGAGAAACCCACCATTACCGATCAGCCCACCCACCATTACCGATCAGCCCACCATTACTGATGAGAAACCCACCATTACCGATCAGCCCACCCACCATTACCGATCAGCCCACCATTACTGATGAGAAACCCACCATTACCGATCAGCCCACCCACCATTACCGATCAGCCCACCATTACTGATGAGAAACCCACCATTACCGATCAGCCCACCCACCATTACCGATCAGCCCACCATTACTGATGAGAAACCCACCATTACCGATCAGCCCACCCACCATTACCGATCAGCCCACCATTACTGATGAGAAACCCACCATTACCGATCAGCCCACCCACCATTACCGATCAGCCCACCATTACTGATGAGAAACCCACCATTACCGATCAGCCCACCCACCATTACCGATCAGCCCACCATTACTGATGAGAAACCCACCATTACCGATCAGCCCACCCACCATTACCGATCAGCCCACCATTACTGATGAGAAACCCACCATTACCGATCAGCCCACCCACCATTACCGATCAGCCCACCATTACTGATGAGAAACCCACCATTACCGATCAGCCCACCCACCATTACCGATCAGCCCACCATTACTGATGAGAAACCCACCATTACCGATCAGCCCACCCACCATTACCGATCAGCCCACCATTACTGATGAGAAACCCACCATTACCGATCAGCCCACCCACCATTACCGATCAGCCCACCATTACTGATGAGAAACCCACCATTACCGATCAGCCCACCCACCATTACCGATCAGCCCACCATTACTGATGAGAAACCCACCATTACCGATCAGCCCACCCACCATTACCGATCAGCCCACCATTACTGATGAGAAACCCACCATTACCGATCAGCCCACCCACCATTACCGATCAGCCCACCATTACTGATGAGAAACCCACCATTACCGATCAGCCCACCCACCATTACCGATCAGCCCACCATTACTGATGAGAAACCCACCATTACCGATCAGCCCACCCACCATTACCGATCAGCCCACCATTACTGATGAGAAACCCACCATTACCGATCAGCCCACCCACCATTACCGATCAGCCCACCATTACTGATGAGAAACCCACCATTACCGATCAGCCCACCCACCATTACCGATCAGCCCACCATTACTGATGAGAAACCCACCATTACCGATCAGCCCACCCACCATTACCGATCAGCCCACCATTACTGATGAGAAACCCACCATTACCGATCAGCCCACCCACCATTACCGATCAGCCCACCATTACTGATGAGAAACCCACCATTACCGATCAGCCCACCCACCATTACCGATCAGCCCACCATTACTGATGAGAAACCCACCATTACCGATCAGCCCACCCACCATTACCGATCAGCCCACCATTACCGATCAGCCCACCCACCATTGCCCATCAGCCCACCCACCATTACCCATCATCCCACCATTCCTCACCTCTAGTCTCCAAGTGACATGTTTAGAGAATCCCAAAGAAATGATATAAGGAGGTCCCCTGACCAGGGTTCCATCAGGACTGAAACCATGGTCACATGACCACCATACCACGGAGACACCTGGTTCATGACAGAATGTCAACTGGTGAAGAACCCTCTAAGCCCCTCAGAAGTACTTATGGATTCATGGGGTGGATCTTCGCTTTTCCCTAATGAATTCTAGTTCAATTCCTGGAGGCTTAGATCTTTGTACCTGGCGATATATTCACATTAGGGATGCACCGGTACCAAGAACCGGACTCGGTACCAGTACAGATACCTTTCCAGCTCCAGGGCTAGACTAGAGAAAAATTAAAGTGTTAGGAGGCCGCGGTCATGTGTGAGGAGCTCCCGGGATCTGTACATGCCGGGTATAATGTATGTACTGATACTGGTCCAAGTCCTCCCAGATACAAGTACTGATACCGGTCCAAGTCCTCCCAGATACAAGTATTGATACTTCTCCAAGTCCTCCCAGATACAAGTACTGATACTGGTCCAAGTCCTCCCAGATACAAGTACTGATACTGGTCCAAGTCTTCCCAGATACAAGTACTGATACCGGTCCAAGTCCTCCCAGATACAAGTACTGATACCTCTCCAAGTCCTCCCAGATACAAGTACTGATACTGGTCCAAGTCCTCCCAGATACAAGTACTGATACATTTTTGTTTAGTGACACTTCTTCTAAAGCAATACAGACTGATGATTTCAGGACAGTGGTGGAGCGCCGGGGCCCGGTCACAGCTGCAACCGCGGAGTCCCTGGGAGTTCTGGTGAAAATGCTGAGTATCGGCACTGGTATCGGCACCGGTATTCACACTGGTTTCTGATCTGGTATCGGTGCATCCCTAATTACAATTACATTTGTTTGGGTGCCACAAAGACACCCGATGGGGACACTACTAGAGGGGCACCTAGGGGGGTATTGAGGAAGGACACTGGAGGGGAAGGTCACTACTATGAAATGGGGGACTCTCATGGACCTGATGTTACCCACACATTGTACGACCACTGACACAAACCAACGTGATCAATGTCCATCATTCTCACATTCCAAGCACCGCAGGATCAATGTCCACTACAGACCAACACCCAGCGAGACCGGCGATAACCACACCGGCAATTTCCTATATTATAGGAGAGTCAATTATATAAATGTATGTAAGGCGAGGTA
>NW_017309266.1:35588-43006 GCF_000935625.1 Nanorana parkeri | reverse complement strand
GATCAGCCCACCATTACCGATCAGCCCACCATTACTGATGAGAAACCCACCATAACCGATCAGCCCACCATTACCGATCAGCCCACCATTACCGATCAGCCCACCATTACTGATGAGAAACCCACCATTACCGATCAGCCCACCATTACCGATCAGCGCACCATTACTGATTTACTGATGAGAAACCCACCATTACCGATCAGCCCACCCACCATTACCGATCAGCCCACCATTACCGATCAGCCCACCCACCATTGCCCATCAGCCCACCCACCATTACCCATCATCCCACCATTCCTCACCTCTAGTCTCCAAGTGACATGTTTAGAGAATCCCAAAGAAATGATATAAGGAGGTCCCCTGACCAGGGTTCCATCAGGACTGAAACCATGGTCACATGACCACCATACCACGGAGACACCTGGTTCATGACAGAATGTCAACTGGTGAAGAACCCTCTAAGCCCCTCAGAAGTACTTATGGATTCATGGGGTGGATCTTCGCTTTTCCCTAATGAATTCTAGTTCAATTCCTGGAGGCTTAGATCTTTGTACCTGGCGATATATTCACATTAGGGATGCACCGGTACCAAGAACCGGACTCGGTACCAGTACAGATACCTTTCCAGCTCCAGGGCTAGACTAGAGAAAAATTAAAGTGTTAGGAGGCCGCGGTCATGTGTGAGGAGCTCCCGGGATCTGTACATGCCGGGTATAATGTATGTACTGATACTGGTCCAAGTCCTCCCAGATACAAGTACTGATACCGGTCCAAGTCCTCCCAGATACAAGTATTGATACTTCTCCAAGTCCTCCCAGATACAAGTACTGATACTGGTCCAAGTCTTCCCAGATACAAGTACTGATACCGGTCCAAGTCCTCCCAGATACAAGTACTGATACCTCTCCAAGTCCTCCCAGATACAAGTACTGATACTGGTCCAAGTCCTCCCAGATACAAGTACTGATACTGGTCCAAGTCCTCCCAGATACAAGTACTGATACTGGTCCAAGTCCTCCCAGATACAAGTACTGATACTGGTCCAAGTCCTCCCAGATACAAGTACTGATACATTTTTGTTTAGTGACACTTCTTCTAAAGCAATACAGACTGATGATTTCAGGACAGTGGTGGAGCGCCGGGGCCCGGTCACAGCTGCAACCGCGGAGTCCCTGGGAGTTCTGGTGAAAATGCTGAGTATCGGCACTGGTATCGGCACCGGTATTCACACTGGTTTCTGATCTGGTATCGGTGCATCCCTAATTACAATTACATTTGTTTGGGTGCCACAAAGACACCCGATGGGGACACTACTAGAGGGGCACCTAGGGGGGTATTGAGGAAGGACACTGGAGGGGAAGGTCACTACTATGAAATGGGGGACTCTCATGGACCTGATGTTACCCACACATTGTACGACCACTGACACAAACCAACGTGATCAATGTCCATCATTCTCACATTCCAAGCACCGCAGGATCAATGTCCACTACAGACCAACACCCAGCGAGACCGGCGATAACCACACCGGCAATTTCCTATATTATAGGAGAGTCAATTATATAAATGTATGTAAGGCGAGGTCCAGCCAAGGCGAGGTCCAGCCAAGACGAGGTCCAGCCAAGACGAGGTCCAGCCAAGGCGAGGTCCTCTGACAATTCTCACGTTTTATAGAAAATCTCCGGAAGCCCCATGACTGGTATGTTATCTTTTCAGTTACACCAATGTGCCGTCTGGCTCTGGGTGTGTCCACGGCTGGCTTGGATCTCGGAGCAGGCAGGTTGGCTTGGATCGCGCAGCAGGCAGGTTGGCTTGGATCTCAGAGCAGGCAGGTTGGCTTGGATCTCAGAGCAGGCAGGTTGGCTTGGATCTCGGAGCAGGCAGGTTGGCTTGGATCACGCAGCAGGCAGGTTGGCTTGGATCTCGGAGCAGGCAGGTCGGCTTGGATCGCGCAGCAGGCAGGTTGGCTTGGATCGCGCAGCAGGCAGGTTGGCTTGGATCGCGCAGCAGGCAGGTTGGCGTGGATCGCGCAGCAGGCAGGTCGGCTTGGATCGCGCAACAGGCAGGTCGGCTCGGATCGCGCAGTAGGCAGTACCGCGTCTGATGACACAACAAGCCTCATGTTATCGGCCTCCAGGGTCAAGAGAGCCCAGAATCGAATTTGAAGGACATCTGACCCTATAATACACATGTGCATGTTCAGCGCCATGACCTCAACCTTGTTCTGGAGGAGAAGTAGAGACCACCAGCATCTTCTGTTGGTGACCATTGCTGCTTTCCTAACCAAAATGAGTTGGGTCACTTCATTATCTAAGGACTATGGGAACCCTTGGCGCCTGATTGGTTGGTTGGAAGTCTTTATAGGATAGGACAATATTGTACCTTGTGTGACCTCACCACCGAGAACGGCACACGGAGGGCGCTCACCGTCCCAGCAACCATCTGATATTTATAGAATGTTATTCTGCGATTTCAGAGAAGTCTTCATTGCCCTCTACCTGACCTCCCAGGAGAACGATGCGGATTAACTGCAGTTGACGCCATCGCAGGAATAAGATGCCAGGCTCTCCAAATGATTGGCAGGTCCATGAGAAGACCCCGCCCATTGCACACAGATTCCGCACAGAGTCTTGTGATGACTTGTTAGAATTGACACTTAAAACGCCGCCTGAAACAAGCCGAGACACCCGACAGGCTGGAGCAGTTCTGACCGGCTTACTGCCAGGACAGGCCCAATGACACCGAGGACTCCAAAATAAAAGGAGGGCCCCCGAATATACAAAGGCCCAATGAGACGTCCCCTATCAGGGCGATGCGGCGTGAACCATTATAAGTCGGTGAATGGGCAGACAAGTTCTGAATAGGTCAGAAGGTGGCCATGATGCCATCTCCTATGGTCACCATACATCCGGCATGACCCCCGGGCACAGCAGACGAGTCGGGGGAAACCGAACATTAACCGATTCATTGGACTCCGGGAGATCTTACCGGGAATTGTGGATTTGGTGAATTCCGCTTTTCTTTCTGTATTACCAAATATCAAATGCCGTGACATCTCCTCAGCAGTTATCAATGGCTGCCAATCAGAATTGTTCTTCAACTGCCGCAGTCAGAGTCAGCTGATGGAACGTGAGAGGTGATTGGCTGCCTCAAACGTAGACCAGAAGGGACGGACCATAGAAACAAGCTTCCAAATCTGTCCCCTGCCGGTCCCCCCCAAACCCAATCCAATGCTTACGTAGAAGGCCCCGGTGAGCAGCAGATGTGACCTACCAAGAATGGAGGCGGTTGTTCTGCGGAGCCTGTAAGGGGTTAATGAGGAGGCCGTATAATTACCTCCCGCCATTCAGGGACTCGCGTGACCTGTGAATCTGGATGTATATTAGAGTTTAATGAGAGCGCGCTCAGTGAGCCGTGCCGGACACCGCCAGTGATCATGTACCATACCGCGCACTTATTACAAACCGCTGATTACACCACGCCAATCTCGTGTCATTACTCGGCCTCAGATCTCACCAGCGACAACTGCACAGCAGAATCATCATCATAGATATTAGATTAGAACTTCCTGTCTGGCGTCCTCACCCATATCCCGACCGGCGTCCTCACCGACGTTCTCACCGAAATCCCGACCGGCGTCCTCACCGATATCCCGACCGGCGTCCTCACCGATATCCTCACCGACGTTCTGACCCATATCCTGACCGGTGTCCTCACCCATATCCCGACCGGCGTCCTCACCAACGTTCTCACCGATATCCCGACCGGCGTCCTCACCGATATCCCGACCGGCGTCCTCACCGACGTCCTCACCGATATCCCGACCGGCGTCCTCACCAACGTTCTCACCGATATCCCGACCGGCGTCCTCACTGATATCCCGACCGGCGTCCTCACCGATATCCCGAACGGCATCCTCACCGACGTTCTGACCCATATCCTGACCGGTGTCCTAACCCATATCCTGACCGGCGTCCTCACCGACGTTCTGACCCATATCCTGACCGGCGTTCTCACCCATATCCTGACCGGCGTTCTCACCCATATCACCCATATCCTGACCGGTGTCCTAACCCATATCCTGACCGGCGTCCTCACCGACGTTCTGACCCATATCCTCCGGCTGGTTGTCAGGTTGGCAAGAGGTTCTCCGGCTGGTTGTCAGGATGGCAAGAGGTTCTCCGGCTGGTTGTCAGGTTGGCAAGAGGTTCTCCGGCTGGTTGTCAGGTTGGCAAGAGGTTCTCCGGCTGGTTGTCAGGATGGGCAAGCAATGTTTTCACAATATGTGGATTTTTTCGGGAAAACCGTGGTAAGTCGTGGTAAGATGGGCCAGATAGGGCCGAATATTCCCCTTCCTGCTTTTGTAAGAGTCTCAGGAAGTTCAGAGAAGTGTAGAGAGAGGATATGATTATGGTATATGGGGGGCGGGGGGAGGGGCGGTTTTTGGCAAGAGGTTCTCCGGCTGGTTGTCAGGTTGGCAAGAGGTTCTCCGGCTGGTTGTCAGGTTGGCAAGAGGTTCTCCGGCTGGTTGTCAGGTTGGCAAGAGGTTCTCCGGCTGGTTGTCAGGATGGCAAGAGGTTCTCCGGCTGGTTGTCAGGTTGGCAAGAGGTTCTCCGGCTGGTTGTCAGGATGGGCAAGCAATGTTTTCACAATATGTGGATTTTTTCGGGAAAACCGTGGTAAGTCGTGGTAAGATGGGCCAGATAGGGCCGAATATTCCCCTTCCTGCTTTTGTAAGAGTCTCAGGAAGTTCAGAGAAGTGTAGAGAGAGGATATGATTATGGTATATGGGGGGCGGGGGGAGGGGCGGCGTCACACACACAGACAATTTCCTACTCAACCATTCCATAGACAAATACTGACAACTGTTCAGCATACAATGGCAGCTGACGTCAATCAATAGCCGCCGGCATTAGATTGGTTGTTGCCGGGGAAGGAGACGGGAATCATCGGCCAGAGAATCTGCGGACTGAAGATGAATCTCAAGACGCCAAGACGCCCCTCAATCACGTTCACCAGAAACCAATGAACTGGATGAAGGATATGGAAAACCTTGGGAAGCTCCGATTGGTTGTTCCACCAATTTTCTCGTTTAGCTGGAGCCATTAAAGAGTTCTCCAACCTCCCAACCATAGCGGAGTCCCATTCCTGGAGCGGGGACTCACACTTCAGTGTACGGGGAAATTCGGCGTAGGTCATACGATAGTCCCTCCCCCGGTGACACGGCGGCAAAATATAAGCTATGGACGCCATTATACTCCTCACCACGGCGGACACGAAACAGCCACGGAGGAGCTCCGTACAAATCGCGGCACAAGAGTCACATGTGCGCCATTGACCCAGATATCAGGCTGAGCTCAGGATGGTCACACAGCGCCATCAGCTGGAGGCCCACTGACTCACAACACATAGTCCAAGGGACTGCACGGGTGGCTCGTCGTCAATCCATTCACCAGAGCGGTATGAAAGGACGGCGCCACGGCAGATGATGGCGCCATATGAGGCAATGAGAACAATAAAGGGAGATAAATCCATATGATGAGAGGAATATTTACAGACGATGCCCCAAGAGGACGGCGGGGGCAGTTCTGCAGGTCCAGGCGAAGCTTTCACGTCTGGGGAAGTTCTGGGAGAAGGTCCTTCAGCTTCCAATGGGAAAAGGCCAAAGTGCGCCCCCTATTGGGCTGTCTACTACTTCAGCAGTGTAGGGTGCAGGTCCCACTTCCTCCCGATGAATGGCCCAAGGCGGTCTCCTCTTCTGTCTACCCCGCGGCCCGGCATGTTCTGGAGGCTGGTGCTGGACCATTGTGAGCTATATGTAGCTGGAGGTTGGGACCATTCATGTTCCCACCACCTAACCCTAACCCTCATATACCCCCAATACTGCCCCACCCCATCATCCTCTTATACCCCCAATACAGCCCCACCCCATCATCCTCTTATACCCCCAATACAGCCCCACCCCATCATCCTCTTATACCCCCAATACCGGCACAAGTGTTTTGTCTATTGGTGCCGGCCCCCGGAATGAGCAGTCCTCCTTTATGCCAAACTAAGGCTGACAATGAACTCTGAGGATCCAAGATGTTGGCCTAGCCATGACCGAGGCCACACGGAAGCCAAAGTCACATTCTGAAGTCGGCCGTGACCGAGGCCACACGGAAGCCAACTAAGGTAACAGATACTGCCCAGCACGCTGGCAAGTCATACGGTGAGATAAGGACCGATAGACCATCCCTGCGGCTCGCACATCCCATAATGATGACTCTTAAAGTACCGGATCGGAGGATTTGTCCGGATGACGGTCTATGTCCCAGAATTCCTGCCATTCCCTTCGTGGTAACGCCACACGTATGTTTCACGCAGATTTCTCCACGTCTCCCTGTCGTGTTTTTCGATCATCTGTGTCTTTGCCCCCCTCCCCCACCCGTCACCACTCGTCGGTTGGATTTTCCGAGCCCCAGCCGGGAGATAAATGGCGGTAAACGGATTTTTAATGCGAGTGTCAGCGTGTGATTTGTGTGTTTTATTTTGCGCGGGCGTGAGAGGTGCGCGGCGGCAGCGGCGCCTGGAACGAATGTGCAGATGTGGTTCTCGGCACGCAGGGAGCCGCTGCGGCCAAAACAAATAAAATCAGCTCAGAATTTCAATTTCCTCTCCGCCGGCTGCGAACACGACACTTCCACACCACGCTGCGTGCCGCGCTGTACCGGGCCCTCCGAGGAGCCAGGGAATCCCCCCCGCTGACCTCCTGACTCTACATGTAGCTGTATAGTGGGGCCCCTAGGGGCCCCTAGGTGATTGAAGGACAGGACAAGATCAATAATTAATGGACAACGATCTGCTGAGGAGGTGAAGACGCATTTCACTGGAATGTCCCCCCGTCCCGCCCGCTATCAGCTGTTCCCTCTGCAGCAGGTATAGGACACAAAGCACTGGAAAGGGTCATTCCAATCACAGGAACAGGAAATGAGACTTCTGGGAGGAGTGTTCTGTAATTCAGATCCTATAAACATCCAGAAGGTTCTGTGACCCGCCCAGGTCCCGGGCCGCCTGTCCTGTCAGGGGGAGGATCAGGGCATGAAGGGGACCTCCGGGAGGTGAATGTGTGACCGGCCCCCTGTGATGGGGGAACTGGAAGTACGGCAATGTGCAGGGATGCCCAATTGGTGGACGACCCCACATGTGCCAGTCCGTGGCTGGACCAAGTCTCAGAGACATGACACGCAGGGAATGCTGGGAAGAAATGTGGTCACATAAGTCCCTCCCCCAAACCACAGATGGGTCTCCAGCCTACAGAACACTGAAGACAGAACCCCAACTGACAGACAGAAAACAGACCCTGTGACCTTCTATCGGAGAGAATTGAATACAATTGTGACCACCGCCCATTATCCGCCGCCCCTGGACAGCTTGAA